>NC_073694.1:121629709-121742209 GCF_029784165.1 Wyeomyia smithii
TATATATATATATATATATATATATATATATATATATATATATATATATATATATATATATATATATATATATATATATATATATATATATATATATATATATATATATATATATATATATATATATATATATATATATATATATATATATATATATATATATATATATATATATATATATATATATATATATATATATATATAATATATATATATATATATATATATATATATATATATATATATATATATATATATATATATATATATATATATATATATATATATATATATATATATATATATATATATATATATATATACATATATATATATATATATATATATATATATATATATATATATATATATATATATATATATATATATATATATATATATATTTATATATATATATATATATATATATATATATATATATATATATATATATATATATCTACACAGATTCGGGCATGCGGGGTCCCCCATGTGTCCCGAGTGCGCGGATGCGGAAGAAACTGCTGAGCATGTCTTCTTCGTGTGCCCTCGTTTTGTGCATGCGCGGAGCGACATGATGGTAGTGAGTGGGACAGACACCACTCCGGACAACCTAGTTCGGAGGATGTGTAAAGACCCAAACATTTGGAGGGCGGTTTGTACAGCCGCCTCTCAAATAGTTTTAGAATTGCAAAACAGGCGACAGGTTGACCACCGACACGCCAGTGTTAGCTAACGGCCAGTCTCCAGGTTAGTTAGCTAAGTTAGCAAAGAGATCTATGAAACCAAGAGGGTGCACAGAGCACAAAAGCCGCTCCCCGAAGCAATACCTAGCGGTGGTCCCGGGGAGTATTATGGGCTGGAGACTGGAGGGGTTTTAGTGGGTCCGGTCACTGATTCAAACCAACCTGGTTGGTCACCTCAGGGGTTTGGATGCAAATTTCCCCTCCACCTGAAAAAAAAAAAAAAAAAAAAAAAATATATATATATATATATATATATATATATATATATATATATATATATATATATATATATATATATATATATATATATATATATATATATATATATATATATATATATATATATATATATATATATATTTACTTTTCTTTTTCCGACTCTAAGCAAAGTCATGCTATTTTTAATTTTAATTTAAGGAGTAAATGTAGTAATGAAGATAGAAAATTAAACTAACTGAAAATATGATTGTAGAAACTACGAAAAATATAGTTCAGCAGGTGGGACTCGAACCCACAACTTCCAATTGGAAGTTGTGGGTTCGAGTCCCACCTGCTGAACTATATTTTTCGTAGTTTCTACAATCATATTTTCAGTTAGTTTAATTTTCTATCTTCATTACTACATTTACTCCTTAAATTAAAATTATATATATATATATATATATATATATATATATATATATATATATATATATATATATATATATATATATATATATATATATATATATATATATATATATATATATATATATATATATATATATATATATATATATATATATATATATATATATATATATATATATATATATATATATAGTTTGCTTGTCTTTCAGTCACGCGCACGACAAACGAAAGTTACTCAAATTGCCTTTTTCCCAAGCAAACTCTGAAGCTGAGGTACACTAAAGTTTGTTATTTTTTTTTGTGAGTAGCAACACAAACACTCCTGTTCTAACTACAAGTTACCTTTGCTTTTAGTCCTCCACTCACCTACTCTCGCCTGGTATAAAGCCAGTCGTAAGGAAATCAAAGCTAACTGCGTCTTAACTAATATTCGGAACACGTGTTAAATTAGCACATGGCTATAGGTCCTTATGCAGGTGCATCGGCAAAAACCGCCAAAAACGCAATAAAGGGCGGAAGGCAGTTTTAAGATGTAAGAAAGACATAGTATCAAAGATATCAAGCATGTAAATAAAATTTAAAGTTAGCCAAACTGTATTGCAAATTAAAGATCAATCTGTACCTTACTGAATAATTTCATCGTGAAAATTTTCAAGTATAATTGTTGAACTTGAATCAAAGTTTGAATGTCACTTGTCGGAAATGGGGTTATCTTAAATTCTAAGTTTTTTTGAAACAGCTAAAATTTTCACGTATCAGCAAAATAATTATCTTTTTCTCCGTACATCTTGAACGTCGTAGGATACTTGAAGAATTAATTTGGGGTACAATGGGGTAGCATTTCTTGTGTAGGTTGAAAGTCTTTTCTATTTATAAAAATATCGAAAAAAAATTATATTGCTTTATCTTTGAGTACAACTTCTTGAGAACATTTTGGTAAATTTTGTTAGAGCTTTGAGTGATAGGGAGAAAGTGGGATAGATTTCAAGTGCGGCTTGTCACGCGCCATAAGCTTAACTTTAACTCGATATGATGTTTTGCATAAAATGGCTTTGGCGAGTTACAGCCGGTTTTCTTCAATTTTTTATAAATGTTCGTTATTAAGGTCTTCGATCGTAATTGATATTTTTTAATAAACAAACAACTTTTTGCTATCGAATAACTGTACTATTGAAAAATTATAATTTCAATGCATATAAAAATTGCTACACACTTTAAAAAAACCAAACTGCTTGTATTCTCTACCAAAAAGGTTTATAATCCCCATTATTTTCTTGACTTTTTCATAGTCTATCCTGAATGAACTACAACAGGTACTGCTTATTCCATCACTTGACAAGCTAATTTTGATGGTAATGCCATGACATTACAAAACTTATTGGACATGTAACTATAAAGTAACGTTCATAATCAACTGACAGTGGTTTGGCTAACTTTAAATTTTATTTACATGCTTGATATCTTTGATACCATGTCTTTCTTACATCTTAAAACTGCCTTCCGCCCTTTATTGCGTTTTTGGCGGTTTTTGCCGATGCACCTGCATAAGGACCTATAGCCATGTGCTAATTTAACACGTGTTCCGAATATTAGTTAAGACGCAGTTAGCTTTGATTTCCTTACGACTGGCTTTATACCAGGCGAGAGTAGGTGAGTGGAGGACTAAAAGCAAAGGTAACTTGTAGCACAGAGAACAGACGTTCATCTTATTTTCAAAAGATGTGTAAAAACTTGGAACCGTCATTTAACAGTAAGTGGTAATGCTCCCGCTATGTGGCGCTCGCGTCACCTAAAAACCAATCACAGATATCGAAAAAATATCGATACAGCAATATTAATGCAGTGCAACTGGGGCACCACAAAACAGATGTCGTTAGTGTATTATGGTATTTGGATTCAAATTTTTACACACGATTTTCAAATTTTTATATGAACATGAATGTCTGTTCTCTGTGCTTGTAGTCAGAACAGGAGTGTTTGCGTTGCTACTCACAAAAAAATAACAAACTTTAGTGTACCTCAGCTTCAGAGTTTGTTTGGGAAAAAGGCAATTTGAGTAACTTTCGTTTGTCGTGCGCGTGACTGAAAGACAAGTAAACTATATATATATTCCGATATATATATTTTTTACTACTTAACTTTTTTTTGTACCTCAACATTTTTTTTCATCCAACCGACGACGTGTGGAACGCGCGCAAGCATTCAAAAGTAGTTTAGTTGTTTTTTCTTGATACGGTCATTTGTTAACGTCGCGAGTGCAATGAAGTGCGGTATCGTAAACTGTGCGCAAGGTGACAATCGCTACCTCTGGCGTTGTCACGGAATCTGTAACCGAACATTCCATGCTGCGTGCAAAGGTGCACAAAGAAATCACAAGGAAATCCTGCGCACTTTTATGCTGCCGCTATGTCAGGACTGCCAGGAAAAGTTCGTGACCGACCTAAATCTTAAGGCTCTGACATCTCATCTCAGAAAATATCGGAAAGACGCTGGAAGTAAACCATAAGTTGCTTTCAAACTATAAAAATCTCAGCGTGACTCATGATAACTTGCTGGAGCATATCGAAAAAAGCCTGAATAAAATTAAACTTACCATCACCAACGTCGCGAGTAGCAACAAAGCCAGTGCCGTAGAAATAAAAAACAAAATGTCAACACTTCTTGATACACATTCGGACACCTCAGCAGCTGTTGAAGCGATGGCTAAGTCAGCAGCGACAGCAGCAGCAGCAGCAGCTACAAACTCAACGACAGGGTCAATAAAGAAACTACTCGCTACAATTGAAACCGGTTCAGCGCAGTCTAATGCTGATTCTGCTCTTCGTGAAATTCTCGACGAGGTAAAATTTGTCTCTGGAGCTATTACCAGTCTCCAAATTAATCAAACTAGCGCATCACAACAACACAAGTCACTGCATGAAGAATTAAATCAAACTTTGGCAGCTATGGTATACCCCAGATTATGAATTTTATGAATTTCCCACAACTTCAAGATAACTTTCCCAAGACCACAAATTGATAACGAAATCCACCTTTTTCCCATATGTTCCCAAGAAACCTTTTTCCCATATGCTTTCAAGAAAAGCCAAAGCAAAGTATTGCTTTGTTTCCCACTCACAAACCATAATTTCCAAACCACTCAAGATTCCCACAAGTCCCAAAACGATTAACAAATCCTTTAATTTTCACACCAGTCTAAAGTACATGTCCAGCAGATAATCTGGGTCATGTTTTTTCCCAGCCAATAAATTATTTCCAACCTCACAAGTTGCTTAACGGAGCTAATGCACTTGAGTTGCATAATGCCCTAGTGCCATAGTGAGTATCCAATTACACCCATAAGTAAATTATCCAGACCTATCCCAAGCCCAGTGCGATGTGCGCACATGGCTGAAAACAATAAATAAAATAACATTCAAGCCTACTGCGCCTGCCGCGCACGGGAGTGGCCAACGTAATCAGTATTCAAAAAATATGTCTTTTAGATGATTCCTGATGAAAAATCCTGACATAGAGGTGTCGCATACTATATTTTGATGCAGAAATGTAAATTCTCCCACTACGGGTTCCTTCGGGGCATCCAGGTTGTTCCGGAAGTGGCCAATGCAGCCTATATTCATATATATGTCATTTAAAAAATTCCTGATAAAAAATCCTGAAGATAGAGGTGTAACACGCTATATTTGGTGCAAAAACGTAAATGTCGCCTACTAAAGGTTCCTCTGAGGACTTCCGGATGAAAAATAGCCATTTCTCGATGAGTTCTTGGCCGATTCCGGATCTTCATGAACCATTCGCTTCAGAAATGATTTTGTCATCTATGCCAATGATGCAAATAAGCATTTTTATCAGGTAACCCATTACCAAATCCATCCAAAAATTAGCAGGTTTGACATGCCTACCGGAACTTAGGAATATTTCCTATATCTGGTGACCTAGGCCAGATCTGAGGTCAGAAAATGAAACTTCAAAAGTTTTCCAGTTTAATGGTGTTCGAATTATTAAAATCGAATAACATTTAGCAAAGCTAAAGCATTTCAAATATCATCAAAATTTTGCCTATCCAACTTATTTTGGCTATCCCCTGTATTTCCTTTCACCAATCGTACCGGCGTTATTGAGCTGGCCCACGATTGGTTGACAATGATGTGGATAGCTATGTTTTCCTTCTCTACTTTCTGCTCTTGTACTGATGGACTGGCAGCACAGTACTGAACGGCTGCAACGCGTTAAAAATCGTTACGAATATTAGTGATTTTTCCACGATTTTTGGGTCAAAAAATCAATAATTTCAAGCAGGCTTATTAAGTCCGGTACGCCGCGTGTGAAATCCGTGAAATTCGTCAGGACAAGCAAACTTGCAAGTGGAAATTTGAATTAAAGATGCTGCTTCTGTCGACATGCCAAAATATGTCTGCTGTTTCTCGTTTCCTTGGTGATAGTTCATGTAAAGTGTTCGAGAGAGAGCGGGAGCGAGAGCATGTAACCTACAAGTCGAGCATTTCGGTAGTGAAATCGGAAATCAGATAATGTATTCCGACTATTAAGAATCTTTTTCTCCTTTGAACATTCGGAAACCAGAAGCTAAGTATCCCTTTTATAACTGAATGTTTTAATAGCTCATTTAGACTGAAAATTACTACATCCATCTTCAATATGACAACATTCCAATTGGAAAAAAAAATCAATTGGAAAATTACGTGCTATTGTTGCGTCTTAAGAGCTCTTTTTTCTTATATGTGAAAGACCTGATGGTGTTGCCGATCTGGCTTTAAAATGGAATACCTACTCGTGTTTGTCTGATGAAAAATGTTATTCCGCCGAGCTAAGAAACTGTTGACAGTTGTTGACGCCTTTGAAGTGTGTTGTGGTTGATTTGGTGAGTGTTAGGTTGACATACGTGATGAATGTCGAAACAGGCATGCCAAATACCTGAGTTTGTGTTTATTATTTTGTATGTATTGGGATGCAAAATTTTTGCTGCTGGTGCCAGCAAGTGCCGCCTACTGTGCAGAGCATATCTTTCAGAATCCACGAACAGATTTCTGATGATCTGATAAGTTTTTGTTTTATAACTTCTCTAGCTTTTGAAAAATAGATAAAAATTAAATATTGACATTAAATATTGACATTTTGCCAATTTTAAAATTCTAGATGTATATTTTCTTGTGTTGCGTTGACTAAAAAAATGTCAGATCGAGAGTCGGTTTTTCTATTGTTTGCGTCTGACCTAGATATAAATTCTGCCGGAAAACAATAAATGTGATTCCATTTAGCTAGTTTCACGGTTTCGATTGAATGAGCAACTATTCGAGATAGATGAATGAAAAACTGTGCAAACGTTTGCCAAAACATAATAATCCTCATCGGTTACGTTTTGTATGCATGAGAGTTTTCAAGTTTATAAATTCAGTAGGTATCAAATCACAATTATTATTGTAAGTATTGAGGGTATGATGAGGTAGCTCGCGAGATAAACGAATCTTCAGAAAACGATTCACATTCGGATGTTAGGATATTTCGCATATACAGTATTCACAGAAATACCTTTCATGAAGTGGACATGAGATATCTTTTAATTTAAGGGAATGTCGTAAAATATAAATAGAAACCTGAATACTTCGCGCATCACCTATTACTTGCAAGTTACTTTGGCCCAATAGTTGTTTTGTTCGCGCAATAGGTTTTGTGTTCAAATTTAAGTTTCTCGTAAAAAAAATATATAGCATCATTCAATTCTCGTCGTACTCCTAAAATCCTTAATCAATGAAACAAAACGTCTTAGATACATAGAAGATAGGTTCGCGAAAAGTATCTTAGTGGACGAGTGCCCATAAATACCGCCAAGAGTTTTATCGTATGTAGAGAAGAAACGCGACAAACAACTAACACAAAATTCCTATACCCGTGGTGCTTGTGGAGTGTGCAGGAGTATATCCGGCCTCTAGTAACAACAAGTATCGAACTAACACCCCTTTCCTTCCTTCCTTTGATCTACGTTCTGGACCGGCAGGTGTCGGTACTGATCAGCATGCAGGGGTTATTGGAGATGCACATCGAAAAGCTAAATCCCAAGCAGGAATCACTAAATTCGATTTACAACTCCAATCGATCCTGGTCAGTAACGGAGTGGCAACCGGTGGTGATCAATCAAGCTCAAGCTCAAGCTCTACTTTCTACTCTTGTACTAAAATGACTAGGATTAAGGTTTTGCTGTATCTGGAAGAATCAATAAAGAACATTCTTATTTCAAACGCTAACGTGAAATGTTTGATTGTTCAAACCAAAAGAACGTTCCCTCAGTTTAATGTATGTTAGAATAGTTTATGGCGACCGTGCAGCGGCGCGAACGGGTGAATAAGTGAAAATAAGGAGTTAGTATCCCCGCGCGTTTGTTGCTTTTACCCCACCAAGGGTGGAATAAAAATGTGAATGTGAAAATCAGTAGTTAGTGTCCACGCGCGTCAATCAGTGACATCAACCAAATGCATATAAAATTTCGAACATGAGAATGTCGTTTGCAGTTGCGATCTTTGTGAGAGAACAAAAGTGACAAGTTTAATTGTCTAAACTGAACTGAACACCCGAGTGAGAATAAAAGTGACAAGTTTAATTGCCTGAACTAAACTGAACATCCGAGTGAGAATAAATGGTGGCAAGTTTAATTGTTTAAAATGGGGAAAACGCAGTCAAAATCTGCGACAGTCCACAACGCGGACCCCCAAGTGAACATAATTAATACGCAACAATTACATAGTGAGTCGTTGGAAACTCACGAAGTGCTGTTGTGGGTAATATTGTGCGCGACGGGCCTACAACTGTTACTTACCGCGTACAGCTTGCTAAAATAAAAAATCAACAAACGTGCTCTGAAAATTGCAAAAAGCTTGCAAGAAGTACGAGTAAATAACGTGTAATAAACTTATGTGACATTTATGGGCAGCTACCTCGCCCTAAGAGGTGAACAGTGTACACAAGAAAAAAAAAGAGGTTCAACCAATTACCGGAAGGTGTCAAGCTATTTCAATGAGATTCAACCAACTTCCGGAATGTGGCAATCTATTTCATCACGAAAGATAAATCAACTCGGCACGACAGCAACAGCAGGAGCGAAAGATAAGTCAACTTGTAATAATCATTGTATTTATTATATTAATTCCCTACGTATAATCAATAACGTATAATGTATAATTTTTTTAAACTGGTAAATGGAACGTTTGAAAGAGATTGAAACGTTTATAAAGAGAGAATATATCAATTTATACAAAAATAAAACAAGGGCAAGAACCCTTAAAGGCATACAAACAAAAACCGTTAAGCTTCAAGAACTGTTCAAAGAATATAAAATTTTAGTAAAATCGTTAGAACATAGAATTTCAACAGAGAATTGGAAACAGGAAGTTGAAACATATGAAAAATTGAAAATTGTTTATCGAAAATGTAATGCAATTTTAGACAGCACAGAAATAATTCAACGAGGATATGATAGTGACCCCGAAGCTTTCAATGAAAAACTTTTACTTAAACCTGATATCGAAAACTCGCTTGTAAGAGATATCATTATCAAATACCACTAACTCATTTTCTAAAGCAAAGAGTGATATAACTTTGGAAACAATGTCGCTGGATATTAAGACAGCAGCCGAACTGGCTACACTAATTCCTACCTACGACGGAAACCCGGCAGGGGTGAAATCCTTCGTAGATGCGGTAAATCTGGTCAAAACTATTGTACCAGCTGAGAAAAAAAACGCAGCCATTCAAATCATATTAACGAAACTGAGTGGAAAAGCGAGAAATTTGTTCGCTACCACTCCGGAAAATTACGATTGTATTACGCAATCGTTAACTAAAAACTGCAGTGACAAGAGTACATCCGATTTAGCGAAGACAAACTTGTCCAATCTAAAGCTAAAGTCAGCGGATGATATTCAAAATTTTTCGAAACAAGTAGACTTACTTGCCGAAAAGTTAAATGAAACGTACATCAGGGAACAAATCCCTAGTGACGCAGCAAAACGAATGACATTGAAAGCAGCTATCCAAATGATGGTTGAGAACTCAGCGAATTCAGAGACTAGAATGATGCTGAAAGTAGGTAAATTCGACAACCTGCAGGAAGCCATCAATCTCATGATCGAAAATGAAAAGCCAACAAATAAAACATCGAATTCAGTAGTGCTTAACGCCACGCGTATCAGCAGTAACAATATGTTTCAAGATACTAGACAAAATACACAACAGCGAAACAGCGATGGTTAACGTAGAGGCAACGGTAATAATAGATACCAGTCGAACATTAATCGTAATTATAACAATAATTATCACCCTCAAAATAATAGAAACTTCAACCACCATAACAACCAAGTTCCGTTCAATAGAAACTTTAATCGATTTTATAGAGGTTTTAATCAAAATTTCAACCCAAATCGGCAATTCAACCAGAACCGAAATTTTAATGATGCAAGAATGTTCATTATGAGGCAGCAAAATTTGCCACAGTTACCAAACAATTTTCAAATTCAGCAACAGGGATGTTTAAATAACCCCAATTATGCTCAAGTAACAGCTGGTAATAACCAGGCAAGCATAGCTAACAATCAACAATTAGCATTGCCACAGAACGGAGTTACAAATCCAAATTATTTTTTTTGGCCAACAGTAGCAATTGATCCTAGACGTCGACTAACTAGTCAGTTGCCAACCGCCACACCGATATTGACAATTAATTTAAATGCATCAAACTTTATCCAGGTCAAAGTGCACATGACCGGGAATACAATTTGTAATTTAATCATTGATACTGGAGCTGATATATCGTTATTTAAAGCGCGTAATATCAACCCAGATCAATCTTTAAATATTTATAATAAAATAAAATTAGTTGGTATTACAGAAAATAGCGTAGAGACTTTATGCCTAGTAAACACCGCACTATGCTTTAACAATAGCCTAGTTTTGAACCATAATTTTCATTTAGTTACGCCCGATCTACCTATTCAAGCAGATGGTATTTTAGGACGTGACTTCTTGATTAATTATAAATGTATTGTAGATTATGAATATTGGCTACTTACATTTAACATAGAAAATATACAGATAGCAATACCAGATAATTGCATATAAAATTTAAGAAAAAGATAATTTAAACGACGGCTTTATGATACCAAGCCGCAGCGAAGTTATCAGAAGAGTCCCACATTTAAGAATCTCAGAAGACATGGTAGTTCATTCTGAAGAGATTTATCCAGGAGTATTTTGTGGAAACTCCATTATTTCAGCAATAAAACCTTACGTTAAGTTTATAAATACTAATAATGAACCATTGTACATATCTTATTCTCAATTTAAACCTACGTTAAGTCGTTTAACTGACTATGTTATTCTTAACGTGAATAAAAACAAACGTCAGCATGAAAGAAGATGTGAACAAATTTTAAATAACATTAACATGGAAAAAATTCCGCAAAATGCTAAAGAAAAATTTATGAATTTAATTAATAACTATCAAGATATTTTCTGTTTACCAGAGGAAGTGGTTACGCAGAATAATTTTTATTCACAGAACATTGTTCTTAATGACAATGTTCCAGTATACATTCCTAATTATAAGACAATTCATGCACAGCATGACGAGATTGACAAACAGGTGAACAAAATTTTAGAGAGCAACATAATTGAGCCCTCAGTATCTTCATATAACTCTCCAATTTTACTGGTGCCAAAGAAGTCTAATGACAATGAAAAAAAATGGCGCTTGGTGGTCGATTTTAGACAACTCAACAAAAAGATTTTAGCGGATAAATAGCATTGCAAGTTAGCATTCCATCTATATTGATGATATTGTAATAATTGGTTGTTCAGTTAATCATCATCTTTCAAACCTAACTCAAGTTTTTGAACGTTTGAGGTACTATAATCTGAAACTTAATGCACAAAAATGTAATTTTTTCAGTACAGAAGTGACATATTTAGGTCATAAGATTACTGATCAAGGTATGTTACCTGATGATTCCAAATTTAAAGCAGTTTTGAATTATCCAGTACCATCGAATGCAGACTAAGTTAGACGATTCGTCGCATTTTGTAATTATTATAGAAAATTTGTGCCAAATTTTGCAACCTTGGCACATCCTTTGAATCAATTATTAAAAAAGAACATGACGTTCGTTTGGAGTGAAAAATGTCAAATTGCATTTGACAGTTTGAGAAATATTTTAATGTCACCAACATTGTTACAATACCCAGACTTTTCAAAAGAATTTATTTTGACAACAGATGCTTCAGACGTCGGATATGGAGCAGTTCTATCTCAACAAACACAAAATGGAAATTTGCCAATTGTTTTTTGCAAGCAAAGCATTTATACAGGCAGAGAAAAATAAACCTGTTATTTTGAAAGAATTAACGGCTATTCATTGGGCCATTAATTACTTTAAACCATACTTATATGGAAGAAAATTCACAGTTCGGACAGATCATAGACCTTTGGTTTATCTGTTTGGAATGAAAAATCCTACTTCTAAATTGACCAGAATGCGTCTCGATTTAGAAGAATATGACTTCACAATAGAATACATTCCAGGAAAAGGAAATGTAGGAGCTGATGCGTTGTCAAGAATTATTACAACCTCAGACGAGTTGAAGGACATAAATATATTAAAAATAAATACGAGATCTATGACTAGACAGACTCGAAATAGTAAAATTGATACTATCATGAATGAAAGGGAGTCGACGCCAGAAGAGATTGATCACCTCTCTGCGTACTCGACTAATAACCCCTCTGAAACAAATAAATTACTTAAGTTAGAAACAATTGTAGTCGCAAATGAATTAAAGTTTATAATCAAGAAAAGTAGTAAAATTGTTGCACAAGTGCATCAACAGTAAAATAACGGAAGTCAAATTTTGGAATCTGCTCTTCTGAAATTAGAGGATATCATGGTAAAAATGAATCAAGGAAAAATAGCGCTGTCGACTAACGACGAAATATTCAAAATGATTACTATCGAAAATTTCAAAAATATAGCCAATACACTAGTGTATTCTATACAAATTATAATTTATAAACCACCAATGATGGTTACAAAAAAGGAAGTAATACAGAAAATATTACACGATTATCATTACACACCTACAGGAGGACACGTAGGACAACTATAAATGGAACAATATGAAAAGATCGATTGCAGAATTCATCAAGGCCTGTGAGTTATGCAAACGAAACAAACTCATAAAACATACGAAAGAAAAGCAAGTAGTCAGTACAACAACACCTTCTCACCCATTTGAAATTATATCCATAGATACAGTCGGACCGTTACCTAAAAGCAATAATAACAATAGATACGCAGTGACTATTCAATGCTATCTAACAAAATACGTTGTATTAATACCAGTACCGACCAAAGAAGCAAATGTAATCGCTGAAGCGTTGGTTAATGATTTTATACTATCGTATGGAACATTTTTAACTTTAAGATCCGATCAAGGAACAGAATATAATAATGAAGTCTTTGATCAGATCGGCAAAATATTACATATCAAACAAAAATTTAGTACAGCTTATCATCCTCAGACAATCGGAGCGCTCGAGAGAAATCACAGATGTTTAAATGAATACCTGAGATCTTTCGTTAACGAGCATCAATCTGATTGGGATAAATGGTTGAAATTTTACGCTTTTAACTACAATACTACTCCACACACAGATCATGGATTTTCTCCACATGAACTTGTTTTTGGAGTTAAAGCTAAATTACCACAAGAAATTTTCAAACAAGGAATAAAACCAGTTTACAACTTTGAACAATATAGTAAAGAATTAAAATATAAAATTCAAAAATCGAACGAAATTGCAAAAAATAAATTGATTGAACAGAAAGTAAAACGAACAATCTCAACAGAAATAGGTACAAACCCGATCCAATTAAAAATAAATGATACGGTTTATCAAAAAATTGAAAACAGAAGAAAACTGGATCCATTTTATGAAGGTCCATATATAGTAGAAGAACTTTAAGATCCAAATTGCAAAATAAAAACCTAAATTAATCCACCTAGCGGTCAGACTCAGCCTTTCTCATTCAAACTTATTATTTGTAAAAATAGATTTACATGAATGCTTAAATCCAATAAAGGTATATTCACTCTTTGGATTCTAAAATATTGATGTTGTAATTAAAACATAGAATATGAAATTCGACGTAATGTTTGTGCTTAAGAAATAGCGAAATAAAAGAAATGACTTTTAATTTCGAACAATTTAATCACTAGGGTTACCGGGAACGTTCAAATAGTACAATACCACATTTAAATCATGTTGAGGCCATATATATCAAAGCAGGTATAGTGTTGACTAGTCTTTGAATTTTTTTTCTTTTCAAAACTTTTGAACAGCATATCAAATTGTTATGAAGTTTGTTATTTGTAAGTTTGTTAGATGACTCGTTTGTATGACACTAGTTATGTTCAAAAAAGTCGTGTAATACTTGAGATAATAGACTTTCGTTGATTTACAAATTAAAACATAACGGTTGCTTAAGTTTGATTACAATCAAATGAAAAGGAAACGTATAGGGCAGCCAAACTTTGAAACCACGTGTTCAATCATAATTCATCAGTTAACCCTTAACTAGCCCGTTCATCTGATATCAATATTGTTCAAATCGGTTGTGTAGTTTCTAAGATAATGAAGTTTCGTGATTTTCACATTTCGATAAATTACAGACGAAGTTACAGTTCGATTACAACAAAATTCAATAGGGTGTTATTAGGCATCTAGACCTTTCATTTGATACTAATTTTGTGGAAATCGGTTCAACCATCTCTGAGAAAAGTGAGTGAGTCCAAGTAGTCTATGGAATATGTTTCTTTTCATAGCTGGATTTCACATTTTTAAACATAACAGGCAAAGTAATAATCCGTTTGCAAAAAAAAATCAATAGGGTCTTATGGGGCAATAAGACCATCCATATGACACTAATTCTATGAAAATCGATCCAGCCATCTCAGAGAAACATGAGTGAGATTAAATAGTTTCCAGAATACGTTTCTTTCCATAACTTCTGAACCACATGTTCAATCTTCATAAAATTCAAAAGTCAAGGGTTTTTTAGGTAGCCCGTTCATTTGAAACCAATTTTGTTCAAATCGGTTGAGTAGTTTCTGAGATATTGATGTTTCGTGATTTTTACATTTTGATGCATAACCTCTTAAATAGAAATCAGATTACAATAAAATTCAATTGAGTCTTATAGGTAGACCTTTCATCTGCAATTAATTTCATTGAAATCGGTTCAGCCATCTCTGAGCAAATCTAGTGAGATTGGGAGAGCGTTACACACACACATACACACACACGTACAGAAAATGCTCAGCTCGTCGAATTGAGTCGAGTGATATCCGACATTCGGCCCTTTTGATCATTTTATACCTTTAGTTTTTGCAGTGATTGTTATACCTTTCTAGGAGAAAGGCAAAAAGCGAAATGATAGAAATGACTTTTAATTTCAACTTCAATCCCGAGCAAGGCCGCGAACATTGAGATAGTACAATATCAAATTTAAATGATGTTGAGGCCACATATTTTGATCGTAGCTATAGTTTTAAACAGTCGGCGGGTTACATTTCTTTCTATAACTTTCAAACCACAAGTTTGAACATTATGAAACTCATTGTTTAAGGGTTTAAAAGCCTATTAATTTGAATTGAACTATGTATGCTTCTGAGATATAAGAGCGATTTTCACATTCTGACGCAGCGCCAAAACTAAAAGTTTGATTACAATGAAATTCAATAATAACCTAAGCGGGAAATAGGCCCATCATTTGACACCAAGATAGAAAGAATCGGTTAGACCATCTCTGAGCAAAGTGAGTGCCAAAAAAAGGTGCACATACATGCAGAAAATGCTCGACTCGTCGAACTGAGTCGAGTAGTATATGACATTCGGCCATTTGCATCACTTTTCTACCTTTTAATTAGCCAGTGATCCTTAGGAGAAAATCAATATGCTTATTTTCATTATGTGATTTCACATTTTTATGAACAACGGACAAAGTTACTATCCGATTACATATTTATATTTCGTCTTCGACATAAAACATCGTACAGACAATTTAACTTATGTTCTAATTCTTAGTCTAAACACATATTTCGACACACCAAAATCAAACATGTTTATCACATCATTAAAATAATTACAACAGACATCCAATGGGTTATTCATTCCATAGAGAGTGCGGTGATTTGGTCGGCGGAAAAACTCAGGTTGACGTAGCAATCGAAGGGGTGTGTTGAATCGCAATTTTCCAAGAATGTCCGCGCAATCTATTCGATCTGTTAGCACATCAAATATTAGCATACGTTGGAGGAAAACTCGTCTACTTGACAATGTGGGCAAATCGATCAACATACAGCGGCTTTCATACGATGGTAGGTTAGTTCTGTCCCTCCAGTTTAGAGATCGAAGAGCATATTGGAGAAAGTGTTTCTGAACTTGTTCTAATCGGTTGATGTGTATTGCATGATACGGCGCCCACACTTGCACCGCATATTCCAGGACACTGCGCACGAACGAGCAATACAGTATCTTCAGCGTGTAAATATTGTCGAAGAATTTCGAATTTCGCTTCAAAAAACCCAATAGGGAGTAAGCTTTAGCCGTGACTGCAGAAATGTGCTCCGTAAACCTTAATTTGCTATCGACAAGCACTCCTAAATCTTTCACTGTGGTCGTGCGGGCCAAGCTCGTTGACGCCATTTTGTACTCGAAGGCAATCGGTGCACGCAAGCGGCTGAATGAGATCACGCAACATTTGGTCACATTGGCTTCCATTCCGTTCAAGCCACACCATTCCAGAAGCATGTCGATATCCATTTGGAGCGCACAACAGGCAGCCTCCGTTGTGACTACACGGTAAAACTTGAGGTCGTCAGCGTACAATAATTTTGGAGATTTCAGCTTCGTGCAGAGATCGTTTATAAACAGTATGAACAACAGAGGGCCCAGAATACTGCCTTGAGGTACTCCTGAAAGAATCTCAAAAGGTGTAGAATACGTTTCACCTACCTTCACCGAAGAATTACGTCCGGTAAGGTACGAGTAAATCCATTGTGTCAGCCACTCTGGAAGTCCTATCCGCTTAAACTTTTCAACAGCTAAAGTATGTGGCACCTTGTCGAATGCTTTGGCAAAGTCAATGTAAATCGCGTCAATTTGCTGCCGTTTTTCCATCCGATCTACAAGGGTCGAAACATAACTCATCAAATTTGTCGTAGTAGATCGCCTCTGAACAAATCCGTGCTGATCAGCTGAGATAACGTGTTTAACAGATTGGTAGAGCACATCGTGTACCATGCTTTCGAAAACTTTCGGCAAACAACTTAATATAGAAATTCCGCGATAATTTTCTACATCGTTGAGCGAACCTGATTTATGAATCGGTATGATCGAAGCGGATTTCCAAACGGTGGGAAAGCATTTTTCACTCAAAGAACGGTTGAAGAGTATACTTACAGGCAAGGCTAGAGCGCTTGCACAATTTTTGACAACGAATGGTGGCAATTGATCGGGTCCAGGGCCTTTCGATCCGTCGATGGATTGAAGTTTGAGCAGAACATCATTGGGCGAAAAGTTCATCCAGGGCATATTTAAGTCGAACTGCGGAATACTGCTCAAGTATGTTTCAGTCAAAGGTGGTGAGTTATTACTTGTCACACTCTGAAAGAAAGACGAGAACATATTCGCAGAATCCAGTGGCGTAAAGGCACTCACTCCCTGGTAACGAGTGTTCTGAGGTATTCCTTTCGTTGATTTCCGATTGTTGATGTATTTCCAAAACGATTTAGGGTCAGCTTCAACGTCATTTTCAATGCGATGAATGTAATCACGAAAACATCTTGCGTTCAAAGAGTTGTACTGGGCCTCTATTTCACGCATTTCAGTTTTTAGTGATTCACCCCTGTGTTTGAAATACCGTTTTCTAGCTTTCCGAAGCCGGTTTCGAAGATTCCGAATATTTGCGTTCCACCATGGCATATTTGTGTGCAGTTTTCGTTTAGTTCTTTTCAACGGTATATTCGTCCGGAAAACTCTAAACAATTCGCTGTAAAAAATATCAATGGCTGCATCAACTGATCCTACCGTCATTAATCGATTCCAGTCTATTTGTTGCATGCTCTGATTCAACACAGTGAAATCCCATTGGTTAAAATCGAGCCGCTCTATTTCGTCATCAATAAAATTGAGCTCAACATCTAATCTCAGCACAATCGGTTTATGATGTCTGTCCATGGCCAGTAAGGGTCTCGGTGGTTCAAAAATATCTGCACAAGCTGCACTATTGGTAAAAACCAAATCAAGCAGCCTGCCATTGTCATTAACGAAGCGGTTCTGTTGCTGCATACAATGAAATTCAATAGCAACCTATAGGGCAGCTAGACCTTTCATTTGACACTAATTTTGTGAAAATCGATTCAGCCATCTCTGAGAAAAATGAGTGAGTTTAAACAACCTCAGGATAACTTTTCTTTACATAACTTTTGAACCATATGTTCAATCATAACGAAATTTAAAAGTTAAGGGTTTTGGAGACAGCCCGATCATTTGAAAGCAGTTTTATTGAAATCGGTTGTGTAGTTTCTGAGATATTGATGTTTCGTAAATTTAACATTTTGATACATAACCTCTAAACTAAAAATCTGATTACAATGAAATTCAATAGCAACCTATGGCGCAACTAGACCTTTCGTTTGCAATTAATTTTATGAATATTGGTCCAGCCATCTCTAAGAAACGTGAGTGAGAAAAAAAAGTTGCACATACACACACACACACACATACACACATGCATACATACATACAGAAAATGCTCAGTTCGTCGGAAGGGGTCGAGTGGTATATGACATTCGGCCATTGGGACCACTTTTATACCTTTGGTTTTTCCAGTGATTGCTATACCTTTCTAGGAGAAAGGCAAAACATTAATTCAAACCATTCAATACTAGTTCACAAAAACCGTTTAATAAAAACTTAAATTTCATATTACATTTCAAATTACATTCAATATACATGTATTCAAATATTTCCAAAATATTATATACTCAGATAGCATATATAAATCAAAATCATTTTCATGTATTTTAATTCAAATAAGTAATCAAACGATGTCAAAAGCACAGTATTAATGATCATTCAATGTAATCAAATTCAAATACCGTTTATAAGCGAAAACATAGCACATCCTATTTTTCAATTTACTCCAAAGTGTTGACAACAATAAATGGTTTCATTTCAATTTTACCATTAATGTTCCTCTTGGAGGGATGGCATGGTATACCCCAGATTATGAATTTTATGAATTTCCCACAACTTCAAGATAACTTTCTCAAGACCTCGAAATAGATCGGGGGCCACTTTCATGGCCGTCCTGATGGCCAAGTTCGGGATTCGGGATTATATATATATATATATATATATATATATATATATATATATATATATATATATATATATATATATATATATATATATATATATATATATATATATATATATATATATATATATATATATATATATATATATATATATATATATATATATATATATATATATATATATATATATATATATATATATATATATATATATATATATATATATATATATATATATATATATATATATATATACCAGGGATGGTCGGCCAACCTGCCGGGCATCCAATCCGTGAGAGACGGCAGCCGTGCCGAGGTTGTGGAGGAGGTAAGGGTTACGAATGAGGAACTCATCGTGATCGCCAACTCCTTAAAGGTGAGCAAGGCACCGGGACCGGATGGAATCCCGAACTTGGCCATCAGGACGGCCATGAAAGTGGCCCCCGATCTATTTCGAGCAGTCATGCAGAAGTGCCTGGATGACTGCCTCTTTCCGGACAGGTGGAAGTGACAGAGATTGGTGCTGTTGCCGAAGGCTGGGAAACCACCAGGGGACCCATCGGCATACAGACCTATCTGTCTGCTGGACACTACGGGCAAGGTGCTTGAGAGGATTATCCTCAACAGACTGGTGAAGTACACAGAGGGTGTAAACGGTCTGGCAAGTAACCAGTTCGGCTTCCGGAAAGGTAGATCCACGCTGGATGCTATTCTCTCTGTCACCAAGACGGCAGAGGTAGCACTCCAGCGTAAGAGTTGGGGCATTCGCTATTTCGCAATCGTCACGCTTGACGTGAAGAATGCATTCAATAGCGCCAGTTGGGACTCCATAGCGCTCGCGCTTAGGAGCATCCACGTACCGGTGTCGTTGTACAAGATTTTGGAAAATTATTTCCAGAATCGGGTACTAGTTTACAACACGGAGGAGAGTCAGAAGTGCGTCCCAATCACCGCAGGGGTACCGCAAGGTTCCATCCTGGGCCCGGTGTTGTGGAATGTCATGTATGACGGGGTGTTGAAACTAAAGTTCCCTGTAGGGGTTGTGATCGTCGGTTTCGCAGACGACATCACGCTAGAGGTCTACGGCGAGTCGATCGAAGAGGTCGAGTTGACGGCCGCGCACTGCATACGCAAGGTCGAAGACTGGATGCACTCTAGGAAACTGGAGTTAGCGCACCATAAAACGGAGGTTACGGTTGTGAACAACCGCAAATTAGAGCAACAGGCGGTGGTCAGAGTCGGTGAGTGCACCATTACCTCAAGGCGTTCCTTGAAGCTCTTAGGGGTTATGGTTGACGATAAGCTCACATTTAAGAGTCACGTCGACTATGCCTGTAAGAGGGCTTCAACGGCCGCTGCAGGACTATCTCGAATGATGTCGAATAGCTCAGCGGTATATGGCAGCAAGCGTAAACTTCTTGCCAGCGTGATTTCGTCCACACTTAGGTAAGGTGGGCCAGCGTGGTCCAAAGCGTTAGGTACCAACAGTCATCGTCGTAAACTGGAAAGTACCTACAGGCTCATGTGCCTGAGGGTTGAGAGCGCGTACCGTACAGTGTCATACGACGCAATCTGCGTCCTGTCCGGCATGATGCCTATCAGCATAGCCATTAAGGAGGACGTAGAATGCTTCGATCAACGTGACACAAGGGGTATACGAGGCACCAGAAGGTCGTTCTCGATGATCAGATGGCAGCAGGAATGGTCCAATTCCGTAAAGGGTAGATGGACGCATCGGCTTATTCCGGACGTATCCGGATGGGTCGGGAGGCGCCATGGAGAAGTTAACTTCCACTTGACACAGATTCTGTCAGGTCATGGTTGCTTCAGGCAGTATCTACACAGATTCGGGCATGCGGGGTCCCCCATGTGTCCCGAGTGCGCGGATGCGGAAGAGACTGCTGAGCATGTCTTCTTCGTGTGCCCTCGTTTTGTGCATGCGCGGAGCGACATGATGGTAGTGAGCGGGCCAGACACCACTCCGGACAACCTAGTTCGGAGGATGTGTAAAGACCCAAACAAACTACCACTCCTTCCACTCTACCGACCAAAAGCTTGCTGTAGTACGTAATTTCATTGACCGTGTCTGTGGGCTAAGTACCATCAAAATTGACGAAGAGAAGAACCAGGTCATCTACAGTTAGCTCCGTAAAAATGACTATCCGCATAAACTAATTAGCAGACTGCTGATACAGCCAGCGAGTAGTGACAGACTAGAAAAACCATCCAACTTCAAATCTATTCCGTTCAACCATGGCCTCTCTACCACCATCAAAAAGATTCTCCGAAACAGCGACCCAACTACGAGCATCTCTTTCAGTAACCAAAAAACTGTGGGGCACTTATATCACACAGCTAAAGACCCTGTACCGTACAAAAACAAAAGTAATGTTATATATCAGATTGCTTGCTGAGACTGCCACGGCAAGTACATTGGTATGACGTCGAACAAACTTCGTTGTCGTATGTACGGACACCAGTCGCATGTGAATACACTGGACAAACTGCTGTCCAATGGCCACCAAAACGAAGTGCACGAAATCCAACAACTCCGGGGAAAGACAGCAATGATCGATCACTGCATTCAGTACAACCACCGCTTCGACCTTAACACGCCAGCCATCCTCGACAATGCCTATAAATCACAAGCTCTGCAAGTGTTGGAGATGTGCCAACACGGTCAACCATCGGACTGACACCGACAACCTAAGCTGTGCGTACGCAAATCTCCTACTCTCGATCAAAGATCGAAGAGAGATGAGGAATGCGTCGTCAAAAAAGAGTAGAACCGAACAACTTTAAATAACACCCCCCCCCCCCAACACAAACACAAACTCAACCCCCCCCCCCCCCCCATCGTACACCATCTTTTGCGGGAAACAGTTGAACCCAAATAGCAGCCGCTAATTAGCAAAATAAAACAATTGTATTAAAGTGTTAGAGTAAATTTAAAAAAAAAAGGTGAGAATAGAGCTAGAATAGATGTTTCAGACGCAGTGCAATTCCCCCCTTTCGAACCTGACTTCCACACGTAGGATATTTTCTGTAACTGTACAAGCTGATTAGTGTCGAGTGAGTTCTTCCTGTTTTATTAGCTAAATGTAATTTATGTACAATTTTCTGTGTTTTTTATGTAATGGAATAAATTTTTAAAATAGGCCCTGATGAAGATCCCAACCAACCGGATCGAAACGTATGCGATGACCCCATAGAGATCAGCGCTGTTTTTATTGAGACTGCTAAGCCGAAACAAAATCAAAGCAAAATTGAAAACTACGCAATCAATCTATCTCAAAATAAAGAATAAAAACTTTCAATTACTTTCACTTTCAACAAAAGAACTGTTGCAACAATTTTAATTATTTCTGAGTTCGCTCTCGCTTGGTATCCAATTCTTCTAACAATTTTTAAACTGCTACGTAAAGATTTTTTCATGATCTGGTAAAACCTATTAGCGTGGCTGGATCGAAACCCGTACAGTATCGAAATCCGTAACCTTGATGTTTTTCGTCAGTTTTAAGCATTATAAAAATAAAAATTCATATGATAGTTACATGTTTGTGCGTATTTTTATATATATATATATATATATATATATATATATATATATATATATATATATATATATATATATATATATGTATACATATATATATATATATATATATATATATATATATATATATATATATATATATATATATATTATATATATATATATATATATATATATATATATATATATATATAATATATATATATATATATATATATATATATATATATATATATATATATATATATATATATATCTATATATTTATATATATATATATATATATATATATATATATATATATATATATATATATATATATATATTTATATATATATATATATATATATATATATATATATATATATATATATATATATATATATATATTTATATATATATATATATATATATATATATATATATATATATATATATACAGTCTCCGAAAAATTTTCACTATATATAATCGAATCCTGTATATAATCGAATCAGAAAAAAAAATTTTTTTTGTTTATTTTTTGTACACAGCTATCGTAAAGTTTCTCCAGCTGTGCGTAAAACGTTTCTTTTTCTGCATCAGGTCTTCCTTCGTGAGGGCAGTGCACATTGGGAATAGTGTAGTTGTAGAACCAGCCTTTTATTCTCAACAAACACAACCTGTCGCTGATTGCCTGCCACTCCATCACACGACTCTGCATCCTGCACAGCTCTATAAAACCGCTACCAAGCTGATTGGTTGTGCCACCGCTTTGGTGGTACTGTCACAAATCCACCGTACCTTCTCTCTTTTCAGGCAAAGCTCCTGCAGCGCAACGATGTTGAACTGGTGGGATTCTAGCTGATCCAGCGGAATCCAGTCGACGTCCGGGGCGTTGAGCGATCTACTGTTACATGTACCGAGCTTCTAATCGTCGTCCTTATTCGTCGGCTGGGTCATTGCCTATTGTTCCGGTTCGTTTTGAATTCTTGATTCTTCGTAGTATGTTTATTTTAGTATGCTTCCTTACTAGGGCTGCGATGCCTAGTCTCGCGACGGGGCTGCAGCCATAGGTGTAGCTGGCGAGACACCGCATTTCATAGTTCAGCCGTTCGGTCCAGATCAGTCGCTGTTGAGCCGCCCCTTAGCATGTGGGGTTCAGACAAGCTGCTCTCTAAGGAGAACAACTACCCCTTTCCTGTCAGCATACGGCCAAGTTCCCACCGGTTCACCGGTTTCCCTTGGTTGCTCGTGTCACAGTCGGTAACTCGTGGAGATAGGAATAGGGCATTATGCCTTGAACCACACTGGGGTCTATTTTATTCCAGCTAGTACGGGTGTGCTGTTAAAAAGCACTGCCCAGCCATTTACCAAACCTGGCCCATCTCGATATCAAATCAGTGTTGCTGAAAGAGGTTGGCTTTGACGCTGTGTTCAAGATATTCAGTATATCTTCGGAGATTCTATCCAGAAGTGATATTTTCTGCTGTTACGACACTATTTTAAGCGTTATTAAATAAGCATATTAAAACCCCTTTTTCCGTTTTTTTAAATTACATACATGAAAACTAGGTCCCCCTAGAAATTTTCCCAAGTTGCGCCCATGGTAGATAGTAGATTAGCTAGATTAGCGACTTGCGTATTGGGTAGATAGTAGATTAGCTAAAAACATTGCCTGTAATTTATTTAAATTTTTGCTCACCAGTATTGATTTCAACTTCATATAAATAAGTATTTTAAAAGAGTCAATCTCTATCACCTCAACCTTAACATTGAAATAGTAATATTAGGGTCCATTCAAATTTAACGTGACATAAATATTGGACTTCCGGAAAACCCTCACCACATTTGAACGAACTTTTATGAATCAATAAGGAAGCGCTTATTGATAACGTAACGCAAGAAAAATTATTGTTGATCTCCTTTCCCCCTTTGCCATGCATTTTGTTTAAATTTTCCGTATGAGTCGCAACACTTTGCCAACCCAACACTCTTTCCCGTTTCCTGAGCGTCACATAATTTGTAAACGTTCCCTCGCGATATTTCTGTTCTAGATAAGCTTTACTTTACTTGAAACATTATGGCTCAAAAATCAACGTTTTGGGTCAAAAAATGTTGCGTTACGTCATATTGGACCGAAAGGAACGTCCATTAATTACGTACCGTGAATAAAAACTATTTTCGACCGCCTCTTTCCTCTAGGTAACGCTCTTTGTATAGATCTTCAAAATTTTTAGTATTGATTGCGACGTTTTGGCAGATCTCTACCTCCCCCTAAGCGTTACGTATTTTTGGACGATCCCTATACGACATTGTTGCTTTAGGTAAGTTATATTTAAAATTGAAAAAAAAAATTATGATTCGATTATATACAATTTTATATATAATCGAATCATATATAATCGAGTCAACATATAATCGAGTCTGTATGCAATCGAGTCCGACCTGTATATATATATATATATATATATATATATATATATATATATATATATATATATATATATATATATATATATATATATATATATATATTTATGCACAAACATGTAACTGTGCCTTGCTCACCTTTAAGGAGTTGGCGATCACGATGAGTTCCTCATTCGTAACCCTTACCTCCTCCACAACCTCGGCACGGCTGCCGTCTCTCACGGATTGGATGCCCGGCAGGTTGGCCGACCATCCCTGGTATATATATATATATATATATATATATATATATATATATATATATATATATATATATATATATATATATATATATATATATATATATATATATATATATATATATATATATATATATATATATATATATATATATATATATATATATATATATATATATTTATACATATTTATTTATATATATATATATATATATATATATATATATATATATATATATATATATATATATATATATATATGTATATATATATATATATATATATATATATATATATATATATATATATATATATATATATATATATATATATATATATATATATATATATATATATATATATATATATATATATATATATGTATATATATATATATATATATATATATATATATATATATATATATATATATATATATATATATATATATATATATATATATATATATATTTATATATATATATATATATATATATATATATATATATATATATATATATATATATATATAACAACAACAGTTGCACCAGCAACAAGCTACTACCCCAGCGGAGAACCGGCGGACTGATAATTTCTTTTGAATCCCAGACCCGGTGAAAAATATTCCATCATTCGATGGAAATAAAAAGCAGCTTTCATCTTGGCTTACAACAGCCAGAAAGACGCTAAACCTTTTCAAGAACCTGGCTTCGGGAGAAGTCTTAGCACTTTACGAACAATCTATCATTAACAAAATTGAAGGAAGGGCCCGCGACACCATCTGTGTGAACGGTAACCCAACAACTTTCGAAGAATTTGCCGAAATACTCGAAAGTGTTTACGGTGACAAAAACGATATTGCAATTTACCGAACACAGCTTTGGTCATTGAAAATGAATGACAACATCCATTTGCATTATAAAAGAACCAAAGAAATAATGCAAAATATGAAAAGCCTCACTAAAAGAGAGCCAATTTACGAAAGACACTGGGAAGGAATAAATCACTTCCTCGAAAAAGAATGTTTAGCAGCATTCATAAATGGTCTGAATAGATACTACTTCGGACATGCACAAGCCGCTCAATTAGGTAATATCGAGACAGCTTACGCATTTTTGTGTAAGTTCCAGAATGCTGAAAACACCAGAAAATCCACTGATATCCAGAATAGCAACAAGCAAATCACTAAAAATACCTTCCGTAACAACGCCAAACCGCAAGAAAACTCAAACAATACTAACGGCTCACAAAAATTCAAAACACAATCTGATAGACGAAGACCTACACCCATGGAAGTAGACTCATCAATCAGATCGAACCAGAACAGAAACTATAACCATGACTCTGATAGACCAAATCAAAACAGAATTTACAACCATGACACTGAAACCACGAACGATATCCCAAACGACTCAGACGACGACACATACTCGGACATTGAAAGCGAACAAGAAGATGTAAATTTTCAGATTACCCCCCAAATACACAATCAGAGATAAATGCAATAAATGGCCTACCGTTTATAACAATTTCTCTTAACAACGGTAAACGAGCTAAAATCCTTATTGACAGCGGGTCGAACAAAAATTTCATCTCCCCAGATCTCATCCCAAAATCAGATCGAACACCCTGCAAACCAATCCGAATATTGAATAGTTCTGGTAAACACAAAGCGACTCAACAATTTGTTACTCAATTATTCGGCATCAAGAGAAATATTCCCTTTTACCTGTTTAAATTTCACAAATTTTTCGTTGGTATTCTAGGATATGAGTCACTATCCGAACTAGAAGCCTTACTCGATGTAGCAAATCACAAACTCATCCTTCCTCAAAAAACTCTTAGCCTTCAAGTAAGACAAATGGGACCACCAGAAATAACATTAAACGCACATACAACTACAATAATTAAACTTCCAGTTTCCCAAAACAACGGTAATGTTTTCCTACGCAAAGATATCAAAATCCAAAACGCTTTTATACCCTCTGGCTTATATCATGCGAAAAACGGCTATATTAACGCACCAGCTTCAAATCTTGGCGACTCTGTAACATGGACTCTTGGACAAGCCCAACTAAAATTTCACCTGTTTCAGATATAATTGAACTAAATCATACACACTCTAAGATTAACTCAGAACACCCAACACATAATCTAGAAAATCTTATACGCACCGACCATTTAAATACTGAAGAAAAAGATAAACTTTTTAAAGTACTCAGAAATAATGTTCGCATAATTCATAGCGAGTTCGAAAAACTTTCTTGCACTACGGCTATTAAACATAATATTAAAACTAGAGACGATATTCCAATTCACACCAAAACGTATAGATACCCGAACATCCACAAAGCGTAAGTGGAAAGACAGATTAACGAGATGCTAGCAGATGGCATTATTCAACATTCTGTCTCCCCTTGGACTTCTCCCATATGGATTGTGCCAAAGAAGTCCGATGCAAGTGGCAGAAAAAAGTGGCGAATTGTAGTTGATTACAGGAAATTAAACGAGAAGACAATCAACGATAAATTTCCCATCCCAAATATCGAAGAAATACTTGATAAATTAGGAAGAAGTGTCTTCTTCACCACAATCGATCTAAAATCTGGTTTTCACCAGATCGAAGTTGAAAAAGCCGATAGACCAAAAACCGCGTTTAGTACAGATAAAGGACATTTCGAGTTCATTAGAATGCCCTTCGGTCTGAAAAACGCACCGGCAACCTTCCAACGGGCAATGAATCACATCCTTGGAAATTTAATCGGGCGATGCTGTCTGGTCTATCTAGACGACATCATCATATTTGGCAGTTCTCTCCAACAACACTTGGAAAACCTAAACAAGGTGTTGGAAAGACTAATAAAATCAAATTTAAAGGTCCAACTCGACAAATGCGAGTTTTTAAAAACAGAATGTGAGTTTTTAGGGCACATAGTTACTCAAGAAGGAATAAGACCCAACCCGAATAAAATCGAAAAAATTCTAAATTGGCCAATACCGAAAACTACCACTCAGATCAAAGGCCTACTTGGAATTCTCGGTTACTATAGGAAATTCATTTGAGACTTCGCGAAATTAACCAAACCCCTTACAAAATGCCTGAAGAAAGATGCAAAAATTATCCATAATGACGAATTTGTCAGTTGTTTCAACGATTGCAAACATCTCTTGACAACCGACCCAATATTAAAATACCCAGACTTCAATAAAAAATTCATTTTAGAAACAGATGCTAGCGACTTCGCATTGGGCGCTGTTCTCTCTCAAAAATTTGAAGACGGTAAAGAACACCCGATCGCTTACGCGTCTAGGACATTGAATGACACAGAGTGCAACTATTCGGCTACAGAGAAAGAACTTCTCGCAATTGTGTGGGCAACGAAACATTTCAGGCCCTACCTTTTCGGCACCCATTTTGAGATTCGAACTGAGCATAAACCCTTGGTGTGGTTAAGACAAAAGAATGACCTAAATAGAAGACTACTTCACTGGAAACTAGCCCTTGAAGGACTTGAATTCGATATCAAATATAAGAAAGGTACCCTGAACGGCAATGCAGATGCACTTTCACGAATAACCCTAGAACCAGAAAAAATCGAAATTAATGAAAATTCAGCTACAGACGACGACATGACTCAACACTCAGCTGACACAGATGACAATGACTTTATCCCATCAACAGAAAGACCACTAAACGAGTTCAGAAACCAACTGATACTCGAAGAATGCAACGAAGACAGTCGAAAATCTGAAACCATTTTTAGAAACTTCCACAGAACAACAATAAAAACACCCCACTTCGGACCTGCAGTACTGATAAACATTCTAAAACAATACACATCTACAAAGCATACTACTGGACTTTATTGCAGCGAAAGAATTGTAGGAAATTTACAAGTGATTTACAAAAATTATTTTCAAGAGCGAAATCTTTGAAAATCTTCTGGACCCAGAAACTATTGCAAGACATTACTGACGAACTGGAACAAGACCAAATCATACAAAACCAACATAATGCTAACCACAGAGGAATTAACGAAACTAAATCCCATATTTCACGAACTTATTTTTTCCCTAGCATGAAAGGAAAAATTACTAGATTCATTAACCTGTGCAAACTTTGCCAAAAATCCAAATACGAAAGACACCCATACAAACAAAAATACCAACTAACAGAAACTCCATCAAAGCCATTACAAATCGTACACATGGATATATTTATAATAAACAGTAAACATTACCTGACACTATGTGACAAATTTTTAAGACTATCTATGGCTATTCCTCTTAAATCACGCAATGTCATACATATTTTAAAAGCATTAACACTTTTCTTTTCTAGTTTAGGAAAACCTTCTCTTTTAGTTATGGATCAAGAGTCCTCATTTAGATCAACAACCATTAAAGAATTTCTAGAAGAAAAAAACGTGGAATACCATTACACAAGCGTTGGCCAATCTTCTTCAAATGGAACCGTAGAAATAGTTCACAGGACTTTGAGAGAGCTCCACAACATTTTGTCCAACAAAGACTCCACGAAAGATCTAGCCGAAACCACAAAGATGAATCTGGCAGTATCGATTTACAACGACTCTATTCACTCCCAAACGAAAGTAACACCTAGAGAGCTGTTTTTCGGAATTAAATATAGAGACCCAATCCCGACAGATCTGAATGAAAGTATACAACAAAAAGAAACCCTGTTTAAAGTATCCGCCGCCAAACAGAAACAAGAGAAGATGAAATACTTAGCAAAAGTAAACAAGAACAGAGAAGATCCCGATCATTTCCAGGAAAACGAGACCGTTTACGAACGAAAAAGGAACAATATGAAACACGAGAAACGATACAAAGAAAACAAAATCCTCGAAAACAAAGAAACTAACATTTTAGACACAAATTTTAGATAAATTCTCTAAACTATCTAAACTTAAAAGAAAACGAAAAATCTAATTTTTATTAACACCAATTTTATTTCATTTTAGCAACACCTAAATGACCAAGACGGCCAACCTCTTCATAACCATTACCATCATCATATTCAACAGCACTATACTCTCCGCCCCAAATCCAACCCTGGAGATAACAGATCTCAACAACCATCCTGGACTATTTGCACTAAAAATTGGCAAGGTATTTATAAAAGAAGGTCACCATTGCCTCATCCATGAATTCAAACTCTTTGCATTCCATACCATTTTAAAACAATATGAATCAGTCATAAACAAACTAGAAGAGAACCCACAGATCAGAGAAATCACAGAGCTCATAAAGCAAAAGTATAAACAAGCCAACGTAGTACTACAAAACCTTACTTCTAAACGAAAACAGAAAAGAAGCATTGAAATTCTAGGATCCATGGTAAAATCTATTACAGGCAACCTCGATAATCAAGATTTTATAAATCTCACTAACCAAATTAACGCTTTGAAAAATTCAGAAAATGCTCTAATTACTGAAAACAATGAACAAGTAAAAATCAATGATGTATTTGAAAACGTTTAAATAACTTAACTAAACTCTCATTCAAACAAGCAGCAGCAACCAACAGAATAATTAGACAGGCTAGACTTAACTTAGATAGGACAATAGGCTGGCAACATATGCTCCACCTCCAGAACATCGTTTTCAACATAGACACCGTCCGCTACCAGCTAGACACTATCTTCGAGTCCATCCAACTATCTAGACTAGGCGTAATATCAAAAGCATTACTATACCCCACTGAATTGGAATTTGCATTACAACTCCTCACAGCAGAAGGCATCGATATAAGTAGCAATGATCAAGTATACGAATACCAAGAACCTTTAGCTTTTCATAACGGTTCATCCATCATACTTCTGATAAAGATTCCAAAATTCAAGATAGGAAATTATCAGTTGCTTCGGATTGAAACACTCCCAGTCGACAAAAAAATTATTCAAATCAACGAAACACACACCATAATCAGCAAGACCGAATCATTTCTAACCAACACGAAATGTACTCGAATCGAAAAGAATCTTGTATGCAACTACGAAAGTTTGATTGACGTGACAGGTAACCAGTGTTATCATAAGCTTTTACGCGGGTACCCGAGTAGATGTCCTTTCATCAGCAGTACCTCTAAATCACCAGAACTGAAAGTTTTAGAATACAATGGTATTCTGCTCAAAAATATTAATAAACCGACAACACTAACAAACAGTTGTAGTTACGGCCCCAAAAATCTTACAGGATCCTTTTTCATTAAATTTTCCAACTTCCATCAATTTTGGAAAAAAACGATACGATAGCAAAACCTTCAAATTCGAAGCCAAATCAGAAATCATTCCACTTCACTTCGTCGAAGTGAACATATCATCAATCAAAACAGGCTTAGTAGAAGAAATGCAACAATTACAATCAAACAACAGGCATAGAATCAACAACCTTGAAAATAGTAACCATCAAAGCAACACAATTAACCTCGGGAGCATCATCATCATATCATTGATCATAATTGCAATTTTTATTTACATGACCAGAGAGATATGGAGTATTAGAAATTTCATCCACATTCAGGCACCTAGCATACCTTAAAAGTTGACCCGAGACGGCTCAATCCAACACGGGGGAAGTTATGGACATAACCGAACACCAACACCAAAAACACCGGATGCGCCATTCCTGATGCAGCAATCCAATGCACGCACCATTCATGACGCATCAGCACTTCTAACCTGGCAACGACAATATCGACGACACCATCGACAATCATCGCACACCTGATACAGCAGAATTGATCAAGGCAACCTCGATAGCACCATCGACAGCCTGACACAGCAGAAACAACCATGGAAACATCGACGAGCTTAACTCCGGAACACGTGCCCTGACACAGCAGAACCAGCGACAACGACGACAACGGCGACAGCAACGCGACGCCAACAGCGACGGCTACGCGACGCGAACAGAACAACAACCCGGTGGTGGAGAGCTAGTAGAGAACCAACAAATCAGGTTTAGCAGCAGCAGTTAGTCTTATTCGAAGTGTCCTAGTGATAAGTACTTTGTAGTGCTTTATTAATTGAATAAAATTGTGATTTAAATGATTGAAGTTTTTTAAAAATCTAAGTACAGAAGAATCTACATAAGTATATATATATATATATATATATATATATATATATATATATATATATATATATATATATATATATATATATATATATATATATATATATATATATATATATATATATATATATATATATATATATATATATATATATATATATATATATATATATATCTATATATATATATATATATATATATATATATATATATATATATATATATATATATATATATATATATATATATATATATATATATATATATATATATATATATATATATATATATATATATATATATATATATACATATACATATATATATATATATATATATATATATATATATATATATATATATATATATATATATATATATATATATATATGTATATATATATATATATATATATATATATATATATATATATATATATATATATATATATATATATATATATATATACATACATATATATACATATATATATATATATATATATATATATATATATATATATATATATATATATATATATATATATATATATATATATATATATATATATATATATATATATATATATTGATCAATGCGGGTATAGTTTTAAATAGTCTTTGAATTTCTTTTCTTTGTAACTGGCCCGCCTTTCTGCACCCCGATGCTAAGTGGGTGGCTTAAGCGCCACTCTCCTAAGAGAGACCACCCACCACGATGATTGCCCAGCGTGAGACCCTTAGGGGAGGGTTCCTTTTTATCCCTATACTAGGGAGGGAAAAGCAGTTGGCCGACTCCAACACCTATCACGGTACTCCGTCAGAAAATTACGTCAGATGACCTTGCGCACACTTCAAACCCCGTGCCTTCAAGCAACGGTTAGAATACTTGCTAGACAAACCGGGAGAGTTGTTATCATCACGGGCAAGGCCCTATACTTTAACCCGTCTGCCTACCGGTAAGACTCGGGAGAGATCGTGGCTGATTCCAGGGTCAGCCTCCCCAGTACAAAAACTACACAAAAATAAACTACAGGACAACGTCACGCGGACCGCATGAAAACCTCCTCAAGACACTAAGGGAAATAGCGCACAATATTACCAATGAGTCACAAGTGCGGTGGTACAAGTTACTTGGGGTTTATTCATCACTTTCCAATCTTATCGTCAAACATTTGACTTCATATTTCTCTTCGCTAGGCCTAGTCTATCTTTCCCTTTCCTTTCCCATTTAAGCTTCTAACTTCTCCTCCTACTGTGCGATCTAAAACATCTTTCATTCACTATCTGTATTTACCGGTCAATTCTTTAGGGTCTCTGCCCTCATTTTCGGTCTCATGCGCATGGACAAAGTATACATAGGTACGTACTCACTCAGTGCTGCCTACCACTCTCGGTGGATTTTACCTTCCGCTTCGTTGGTCAATTTCGTCCTAAGGCCCACATGGGGTCCCCCACGTTGCTTATCGGCTCTGCTCTGCTGCTGCTGGTGGATCAGTTAATCCCTTTTTCTCCCTCTCTCGATGCTGCTTCTAGCGCGCTGCGCGCGCCTGCTGTTGGCGTTGGATGCTGTGCTGTACTCGGACTGGATTAGATTATCCCTCTCGTCTGGATGCTCTCTCGTTAGGGCGCACAATTAAGGTCGCGTCCCTCTTCCGGCCTTGTGGATCGCCGGGCGGATTCTTCAGTCCTGGCGGTGGCACTATAATGGTTGCTATTCCGAACTGGTAGTTAGTGGTGCGGTCGCGGCAAACCTTTCAAATAGATAATAGGCCACACGTGGCACTGTGAAGCGACTGCTTCTTTTTCGGTGAGAATTTGGGGCTTACCTCTAAATCGCACAGGTGCATAAACTATCGCACGCACTAGCTACCCTAGCTGAATGGGAACAGCTTATCTATCTAGGGAAAGGAAATTTAGTGATCTTGTTCGAGATTCACATGCGGTTATCACCTTACACTTTTCCCTCGTACACGCGGAACTAATCAAAAGTAACTCCTACCTCTTCCACTAGCCAGACTAAAGTGAAGTATAGGAGCCTAAGAGTCCTCAGATAAACCGTCCTAACTTCGTTACCGGAACCTGCTTCGCGAATATCTAATCGCGCTGAAAGCACGAAGGTCAAAATTGGGCGAAGATCATCTTCTTCCCGCGATCATTTATCGTCTATCCCAACTGTCCCAGCCCAAAGGATAGAGAGGAAAAGATTCTCTCTCCCACTGCAAAGGTCGATAGACTTTCTCGGCTGGGTCAATCATCCCGTCGCATCAGCAGCATCGGTGGAGAAAGGCAATTAGCGCACTTGAGCACCGGGGATCTCATTTTTCAAAGCTTTTGAACCACATATCAAATTGTTATGAAGTTTGTTATTTGTAAGTTTGAGAGATGACTCGTTCGTATGACACTAGTTATGTTCAAATAAGTCATGTAAAACTTGAGATAATAAACTTTCGTTTTTTTAACAATTTAATACATAACGGTTGCTCGAACTTTGAAACCACGTGTTCAATCATAATTCATCAGTTATCCCTTAACTAGCCCGTTCATCTGATATCAATATTGTTCAAATCGGTTGTGCAGTTTCTGAGATAATGAAGTTTTGTGATTTTCACATTTCGAAACATTACAGACAAAGTTACAGTCCGATTACAGTAAAACTCAATACGGTGTTACAGTACCAACCGCGCAACGTTTTTTAAGTACATTTTTTGTATATGAATTTCATTGTTGCCCGAGTTGAAAACCGAATACGTTGACTAACGGCAATCCAACTGATCGATTTTTTTGTTGATAGGAGGGTTTGTCAGTGGCTTAAGTATTTATGATAAATATGAGTTAATAATGAGTTTGTGTGGCCAATCACAAATGGTGACATCTCAACACTGTTAGAAATTTGTTATTTCAATTATTAGGATTTGTTTGCTTTTGCAATTAGGACTTATCATTCGTAGAGATTTAAATCTACTTGTCAAAAAAAGTAAATAAACTTACAACTAACTTAATTCCTAACTTAATGACTATAAAGAGAGCTTATCGTAGCAATTGAGGATTGCAACGATTTTTGTCGAAAATTGGTTATAATTTTATTTGACATAGCTTCTAATGTTTCAACACCAGTAAGTCTATGTAATTCGAGTCTACCAAACCAAGGAGGACGCTTCAAAATCATTTTTAAAATTTTATCCACGATTCTTTGAAGCGTTTTCTTCCTTGTTAAGCAACAATTTGACCAGATCGGTACAGCATAAAGCATTGCTGGTCTAAAATTTTGTTTGTAAATCAAAAGTTTATTCTTTAAACAAAGCTTGGAATTCCTGTTAATGAGAGGATATAAACATCACGTATATTTGATGCACTTTGCTTGTATACTCTCAATGTGCTCTTTGAAAATAAGTTTTTTATCGTAAAATAGTCCCAAGTACTTAACCTTGTCAGACCAACTTAAAATAACCCCATTCATCTTGACAACGGGATTAAAGTTTGGCTTGAGAAAAGAAGCCCTAGTCTTATGGAAAAAAAATATCATTTGAGTTTTAGAAGCATTGGGAGAGATTTTCCATGTTTGCAAGTAGGAAGAAAAAATATCTAAATTTTTCTGCAATCGACTGCATATGACACAAAGACCTTTTCCTTTTACCGAAATGCTTGTGTCATCGTAGAACAATGACTTTGTGCATCCTGGAGGTAAATCAGGAAGATCGAAAGTAAATAGGTTGTACAGGACTGGACTCAAGACTGAACCTGCACTGACGAAAAATCTATTAGATTTTGAATTCTGATAGACAACCTGCAGAGTTCGATCAGCTAGATAATTTTTAAAATTTTGATTAGGAAATTTCGCAATCAAACCTTCATGCCAAACATTGTCGAATACTTTTCCTATGTCTCAAAGAGCGGCTCCAGTCGAATAACCTTCAGATTTGTTAGCTCGTATCATATTAGTAACTTTGAGCAATTGATGTGTAGTGGAATGCCCATGGCGAAATCCAAACTGTTCATCTGTAAAAATTGAATGTTCGTTGATGTGTGACATCTTCCTGTTAAGAATAATTCTCTCAAACAGTTTACTTATTGAAGAAAGCATACTGGATGGTCGATAACTTGAAACTTCAGCTGGAATATTTTTTGCAATTTTCCATAATTTGGGAAGATATGCAATTTTGAAACAGCAATTGAAAATTTCTACTAAAAATTATATTGTGCTCTCAGGAAGATGTTTGATTAATATGTTAAAGATGGAAATCGTTACCAGGTGCTTTCATATTTTTGAAATTTTTAATAATTGATTAAATCTCAATATAATCAGTTTCAGTTATTTCTGCAGGTGAAAAATCCTGGGAAGAAATTGAATCGAATTGACGTGTGACTTCATTTTCAATTGGACTCACAAAATTCAAATTTGGATTATAAACACTCTCGAACTGCTGAGCAAGTTTGCGAGCCTTTTGATCATTGGATACAAGCTGAGTGCAACTTACACAGTATCAACCTAAAACTGATAAGGAGACATCCATTAGGTACGTCACGCAAATTTGGATCAAATGTTAGTACTGTACAGTTTACAGATCTTTGTAAAAAAGTACAGGCAAGTACAGATTTTTTTAATTGCTAGAAAAGATTGGATTAAACTTTGTAACAGACTCAGTAACGATACAATGAACGCGATCTCGCAATCTAAAAGTTTCATTGAAAAGTGAGCTACTAGTTCAAAACCAATAATATCAAAGTTAAGGCAGTCACAGTTTTCCTAAAACAATGAACAAACGTAGTTGAAGTTGTTTTTCCACAGGTTCACAAAATAAACAACTATGTTCCAGTGAAACAGATTTCTGTCGGAAATAGTACAAATGAACAGATTTTTTTCAGCTGCAAGTACAGATGAAAATATGGCAAAACTGCGTCAGACCCATTTGAGGAATCAGGACTTTCTGCTGATGCCTCGAAGCAACCACTTTCAGAAGAATTTTCTTTGCTGTTATTGTTTTTGTCTAATAAGTTTTAGTTTGATTATTAATCGAAAGGTTGTGAATAAAAAGAAGGTAAACTTAACAAATTTTCTAGTTAATATTTTATTTTTTATTTTTCATGTGACGTCACGCAACGTTACGAATCGCCACGATTTTCTTAACCCCCCTCCCCCCTATATGCGTGACGTACTTCATGGATGACGCCTAAAACGGACTTTCATTATGCATTGAACCAATTTATCTCAATGTGGTTATATCTAGACAAAAAGTTTTAACTTGGAGACCGAGAAGAAATGATGGCCAATATGGCACCAAATTGTATTTATTATACGCCTTTATTAAAATTGCACTTCATTTTGTCATTTAGTATTCTCGGTTATCTGTCACATATCACACATATAATACGATTTTTTTACGCTTGCCTTCGATAGCGTGGATCTAAGTGGAGGAAGAATGTTCTAACCGCATAAAATTATCAAAACTCTTCAGGTCTTGAAAAAGACCATTTATCGCAGCTTGGAGCGTTAAGTAGGAAGGAAAGACGCGAATAATCTTAAACTTTTATTCCAATATGTATACTGCCGGTAACCGCAAGTCAGTCCCATCTGTAATTTTGTCAATTTTGAGTTAGCATCGTATTTTGGCCTAGCTTTGAGTATATTTTCAGATGTACCGATAAAAAATAGTGGTTTGTTCAACAAAAGTGGAAATCAATACCAAGCCGAACTGTCACATTAGGCAAAGTAACCGCAAGTCAGTCCCAGAAGAAAAATAACTCAAAGTCAGTCCCGATTTACAAAAAAAAAACATGCATAATACAACAGTAAAATGAACGGGGAGTAAAAAAGAGTTCGATACGACCGTTTAGATGAAAATAAGTTATCTAGTAATAATTATCAATTATTGGGATTATTTTTTAGTTTGAATTGGTGATGAATTTATGTGGAGCAATTTTCTGCTAATACGAATTCAAGTCAATTTTTTTTTCTTGGTTCGCTTCTTCGTACATCTATCCGCAAAATCTTGAGTATCGAAATAACTTCCATCAGAATCCAGGGAATCGTTCCAAGAAGTCTCCAAAGGTGATGCTCGAACCTCAAATGGATTTGGATCATCTTGACATTTGTTGTCGGATGAACCAACTGCAGTCCCGGCTTCAGTTTCTTTATCCGAGTCCTCACCGGATAAGCTTTCATCGGTTCCGTACATCATGAGATTTTCCAACGTCGACATTTCTTAAAAGGTTCTCATGGACACACACTTCCTAACAGCGAAGGATTGACAGTTTTCCACGGCAACGAATAACAACACGTCAACACGCACTATAGTTTCAACATGGCAATGTGACTGACTTGCGGTTACTTTTCTCTTCGGTGTAGAATGTAACGGCAAGTCAGTCACACACAAGGTTTTTATCATAAAATCAATTATATCAATGGTTTTTACAACGTAATTAGTGCAGGCTGCAAACTATATTTTAGCATGAATATTGTCAAAATAATTCATCTTAAATAAGTGATAACTGAGCGTGAATGAAATATCTTTCGAAGCTGTTTTCTCGTTTTAACATTTTTACAGATGGGACTGACTTGCGGTTACCGGCAGTATAGTACAACGTATTAACTTTGAATGAAAATATCATCTCTAAAACTCAAAGTATATTTATTTATATTTTTATATGGTTACATATGGTTTACATAATAATTGTTTAGCCTCCTTTTAAGGCTCTGCATCTTTGTTTTGAAATTTGCTGGTTACTTAATTCTATAGATTTACATTATTTGTGTCGAATTTTACAGTTTATCCTTTATGGGACTTGTTTTTAATTGAAAAATAAATTTTTAGAACCTACTTAACTACGAATAACTAACTTCAAATTAAACTTAAAACTAATGTACCAGCTCACGAATGATCTGGTGAGGTGACCTGGCGCAGGACTCTCTGAACCTAGTCAACGATGTTGTTCTCCGTTCTTCCAGCACCTAAAGACCAGCTAGGCGATTGATCTCAGAGTTTCGTGTCCTTGGAGGGGTGTTTAGGATCATACGTAATATTTTATTCTGAACAATCTGATGTTCAAGCTGGTGGGTTATAGCGCATCCCTCCTAGACAGGCAAAGCGTACTCTATGACCGGTATACTTATTTGCTTGTGAACGGCAAACTTGTTGGTGAGGGAAAGAGTGGATTTCCTATTAATGAGAGGATAGAGGGATTTGGTCAGTATGTTGCACTTGGTAACAGTTTTCTCTACGTGTGAACGAAATAGAAGCTTTTGGTCCAGGGAGAGACCAAGATAGACAACCTCACTCGACCATTCGATGGGAGTGTTATTGAGATGGATTCTCACATTGGTAGGTGGAACAAGTCGAGTTGATTTTGAATGCGGGAATATAATAGCCTGGGTCTTAGCTGCATTGATGCAGATCTTCCAGCTGTTGAAATAGTCGGACAGAACATTCAGTCCCTCCTGTAGTCTACGCGTCAAGGCTCTAATCACTCGACCTTTGTAGATAATGGCAGTGTCGTCTGCAAACATAGACAGGATGCCACCACCCGGAAGGGGAGGAGCATCTGAGGTAAATATGTTGAACAGGATGGGACCAAGAAGGCTACCCTGTGGAACTGCAGCATTGACGTTCAACGTATCAGAGGGAATTTTGTTGAGGAAGACCTGGAATAATCTGTTCGACAGATATTTTTTGATGATCTTTACGAGGAAGATCGGGAAGTTGAATCGCTGCAGCTTGAACACCAGGCCATCATGCCAGACGTTATCAAACGCTTTTCCGATGTCCAACAATGCCATAGCAGATGTTTTACTAACGGCCCTGTTTCGCCTTAGGATCTGAGTAACTCTAGTCAGTTGATGAACGGTGGAGTGACCCTGTCTAAACCTGAACTGTTCTGGGAGGAAGATGTTATTCTGGTTTACGAATTCTAGTAAGCGACTAAGAATCAACTTTCCGAACAACTTCGAGATGCACGATAATAGGCTGATGGGACGATAGTTTTTAGCGTTGGTAGGGTCTTTACCGGGTTTGTGGATGGGGATCACTTTAGCTAGCTTCCAGCGAGACGGAAAATAGCTGAGCTCCAGACACTTATTAAAGATCGCTGCTAGGCGTTCAAAAAATTCTCGACTCATGTTTTTCAACTCAATATTGCGGACCTCATCGACACCGGTGGCCTTCATGTTCTTGGTGCGCTTGATAGCAGCTAACACCTCATTAGCAGATGTTTTAGATTCATCGGGAATGATTGATGGAAGATCGACGACTCTAGTTATTGCTTCCTGGACGGCATGCTCGTGCGGGCTAACTATGCCATGACCCAAATTGTGAGAGTTGACAAAGTGCTGACCAACTGCATTGGCTTTTTGAGATGCTGTTAAAAGGAAATTACCGGGGATTGGTGTTGGGGGTGATAGAGGGGGAATAGATCTCGGTTGGTTTTCAAAATTTTGGTAAGTCTCCAGTACGGCTTTCCACGGACTGGGAGGGAGCGAAGATGTTGAGAAAAATGTCTGTTTCTTAGATCCACCAACCTGGCTTTGATGATTTTGTTGAGACGATTGATATTGGTCTTCAGGTGAGGCAGGCCAGAGCGCTGGTACTGTCGTCTTATAGTATTACGGAATTGGATATATCGTTTGGTTGTGTTGTCTAGGTTCAGAGAGTTACTCACCAGACTAGAAGCCGGCACATGTAGATCCCGGGCCAGGGATAAGCAGCGTTTACGTCGTCTACAAGAAGAAAAAGAAGACAAAGCCAAGCAAAGGCGAAAGCAACGGAAGCAGCAAAACCATAGTACCAACAATAGCAATAACATTACTAGTAGCAGGAACAACAGTAACATCCGCATAAATAACAACAACAGTAGCAACAACAATATCATCAACCACAGTAACAGCAACAACAACGAAACTGGAAACATCACGCAGCGCAACACACCACCTTCACTTTTACCTCTTGATAAGGAATTATTGGCCGCGGCACACATACATTTCTCTGGACAACAAAACAAGGACATTAGAACAAAATTCATCAATTTTCAAAAAGGCGAAACTATCAACCCGTACAGAACTGAAAAGGTTCGCACTGGCCAGACTGAAAATGTGAACAACAATAACAGCGACATCAGCAACAACAACTCAACGTCAACATCCACACCACCACACGACAGCCAATTCGAACTGGACCCAATGCGGCCTCCTATAGTGCGCTTAAGGGGTTATATACCTTTTTAGTTTTCGAAAAACCGGAAAAAAATTTATTGTATTATGTTAAAATACAACATCTTGAGAACATTTTCACAAATTTTCATAAAGATCTGAGCAATAGGAAGAAAGTTAGAGCAATTTGCAGCGCGCCTCGCCACGGCCGCATAAGCTAAACTTGAAACTTTACACGCGATTATCTCGGAATAGTGTTTTCCGGAAAATGACTTTGCCGTGATCCTGATTGCGGGAAAACTACTGAACCGATTTCCTTCATCTTTTTTTTTAAATTTTTGTTATTGAATTCGCCGGTCCTTGAACGATCGCTTTTTGAAACATACAGTTACATTTTGCCGCAAAAAAATTTTTAATGCAATTTTTTGCAGTCAAAACGTGCATTTTTTGGGAAAAACGTTTCCATTTGCACTGAAAACAAAATACTCATAAAAGCGATCGTTCAAGGACCCGGCACACTTCTAAACTAATGAAATAATATGAGTTTTTTGATTTCGGTTGACCCGCTGAGTCTCGATCAGGATCACCGCAAGCCTCTGCAAAAAAAATAGCGTTTCGGGGAAACGGCCATTACTCCAGTAATAATTGGTATATCTCAATATCAAACGTATTTTTTTGTTGTTGATAAACTGTACTTTCAGAAAAATACCCCTTTGATGCAATGAAAATGGTGCTATGCACTTAAAAATAGATTCAAACTTTCCTCATTTTTCTCGACCAAGAAGGTATATAACCCCTCAACGCAGCAGTCAACAAACGGCGATGGGCGCTTTTTAAAGGCTAGACTTCGTGACCCGAATATAATGAAAATCGTCCGCCTGTACTTGACGTTAATGAACGACCAGCAACCAACAGTATGTGTAGATGGTTACACATCAACTAGTATCCGAATGCTGTTAGCTTCCGAAAGACTACCAGTAAGCACCGAACATCTGCTGCGCATTTTCCAGGAAGTCTACCAGGAATACGGGCTTTCTTCCTCGGAAGCAAAAGCTGACCTACAGACGTACAGGACCTTTCTACTTAGCGAACGGACACATCGGCTGCAGCAATTGCGCGTAAGTCACGTAAATTTTCACAAGTAAAGACGCCAAATTTGGAAAGTAATAGTTAGAGACAGTGGTAATTCGCGGCAAAAAAGTTGAAAATTCGCGGGTGGCAAAATAGAAAATATTCGAATTTCGCGGTAGTTTCGCGGCACCCTTTTTCTTAAGAAAATACTGAATAAAATGATTTTTTCTCTGGTAAAAACAAGAAACAACTGTTTTAACGGTTGTACGGTAATTTAACCGCATAATCCATCATTTCTTTGCATTACTAACTGAAAGCACGTGCTATGTCAAATTAGTTTCAGTTATATTGTGGTGTCGTTAGGCACGTATTATTCATGTTATACTGGCTCAATATTCAATATTCAATTGACAACCGGGAAAATTCAGGAAAACGTCCGCGATTCGAATACCTGCCAAAATTTTAATACTAATTTCACTGTCGATTATTTTGAAAAAGGTGCTGGCTTGTAGGCCGTCCCCATTCATCTTGCAACTTGGATTTTATGGCTGCACTCTCATCCAGAGATGCCAGATGTTTTTAAAAAATGTTTGCAGCTGCTCGAAAAACCGGAAAAATGTGCTCGAAATCTGAAAAAGTCTATCCGTGATCCGAAAAAATTTCGCTCGCGCTGGCAAAAGTCTGTAAAAATCTGCACACATTTCAAGAAAATCTGCGCAAATATAAGGAGATTCTGACAAAAATCTGCAGAAACGTGGAAAAACTACAAATATCTGCAAATCAATAAATATCTGAACACGGACTCCAAAAATCTGCGTTTTGCAGACAAATCCGCACATTTGGTATCACTGCTCTCATCATGCACGTCACCAATCGCAAAGTTCAATTAGGGCTGAAAAATCGCGTTGTAGTACTGTTTCATGTTATTGGTTGCGTAGAAAACGACCTTCCATTGCCATCTAGGTGCCTATTAATCTTTAGCTTTGTCCTTGTTGCTGGTTTTCATGAATTTCTTAGGTTGCAAATCGAAATGTTTCATGATTGTCATAGAATGCTGCTGTTTTTTATTATTTTCGCGGCATTTCGCGGGTTTTTGTGAATTCCGCGGTCGAAGCTAGATTTCGCGGAATTCGCGGCTTCCGCGAAATTGCGATTTACCACTGTCCCTAGTAATAGTGTAAGTTTACATAGACAATTTTCACATTCCACACAGGATGCAATAATGACACCCTCTTTGGAGGAAGAAAGTAATTATTTAATTGAAAATATTTCACATTCCGGACAGAATGCTGAAACGACACCCTATATCGAGGAAGAAAATAATATTTTAAGTCAAACTATTTTTCAAAAACTTCTGCGAACGGGCAACAGAATGTGATTGAAATACTGGTATACTGCCAGAATTTCAACCGCATGAAAAGGCCAGCCAAAATGAAGGAAATTAATCAAAATCTATTATCATCCACCTTCAAAGTAATTCTAGGAACTGAAACTAGCTGGGACGAAAGCGTAAGAAGCGAAGAAGTATTTGGAAACAATAATAATGTATTCCGGCACGATCGGAATTTGTCTACCAGTAAAAAAAAGTCAGGCGGTGGAGTCCTCATTGCCATTAATGTAGACTTTACTTCTGAAGAAATAATATCCGACAAATATAAAATTTGAACACGTATGGACCAAAGCATTTATTGCTGGCGAAGAACATATCTTCTGTTCCGTGTACTTTCCACCGGAACATGCTCATAAACATTCATATGAATTATTTTTCAAAACTCTAGAACCTATTATGTCTAACATGAAACCAGAAGTAAAACTGCATGTCTATGGCGACTTCAACCAACGTAATGCAGACTTTATCGTAGACATTGAAAATGAATCTATCTTACTCCCAGTCGTAGGCGAAAACGAAACACTGCAGTATCTTTTTGCCAATCCTCAGAACTCGGTCTATATCAAATCAATCATGTCAAAAACAAACAAAATGCATATTTAGACCTAATCACAACTCAACAGCACGGCTTTTATAAAGGCCTTTTGGTATTCATAACTTTCACTTTGACTGTAATGGACAACGGCAACCACGTAGAAGCTCTTTATACGGACTTTAGCAAGGCATTTGACAGAATCGACATACCTTTATTGCTCTTCAAGCTCGAAAAATACGGAATGGAAATAAAATTCTTGGAATGGCTGCAGTCATACTTAACAAAGAGAACACACCTTTTCCTTCCCTGGTCGAAACATCTCTGTTTATTTTATTCTTTAGCTTTTTAATCGGAGTACAAAAATTCTTAATCTAGTTACACTGATGGGAGGAGTCTAAACGCATACTTATTGGAACCGGCTATGCGCAGCCAGTCGGACTACGCATACCAAAACAAAACAAACATCGGTCGCGTGTCGCTTCATATAAACATGCCCGCGCGACCGAGATAGGTAGCGTCATCGATCGTACAAGTGGATCGGTGACGAACGAAATTGATCAAAGCGGAATTTAAAAGAATGATCATGACGGCTAGTGGATATTGGTTACGGTTCGAAATATAATTAGTGCATGCGTAGGCAATAAACACTTCTGTGGGAAATTATGGATTTTGGACAGTGCATGCGAAGTGCACTTGGGTTTATTGCCGTGGCTTAAAGTGATGAGGATTGCGTCTATGGAAATTGATACTAAGAACAATCGATTTCGATTGTGGGAATGGATTCGTTGGAATGTTGGTTTGGTATCAGGGAAATCTGACTATGGGAAGATGTTTACGTAATGAAACTGAATATTTGGATAAGTGTTTGGGACGGTTATAAAGTTTTGAGTTATAGACTCATAAACTTAGGAAATGGAAAATTGTTTATTTTCAGGATTTATTATTTAATTTATGGGATCGTTAATTAGGAAAGGGAAAGTTATTAGTGGGTTTATTTTAATTACATGACATCACCCTCCTTTTAGTGATCAAACTTTATGTAATAAAGTTGATCATCCAAGGGGTTAAAAGATAAGAAATACATCGTGTTTAAACTCCCTTACAAAAGTTAATGGATATTACATTTTTTTTTCCTTAAATGTAGTCTAACCGAATTTCACAGCATTCGGAGAGAAGCTCCGAACACTTTACCTACTTTCTTGGCAATGATTTTTTGATTTCTTAACATGTTTTTTTTTTGTTTTTTGAAAGTTAGGCTCGGTGGGTCACTACTTAACTTAAAAGAAAATATGTTATAATTTGATATAATATGAAAAATATAATATAAATGTAAATATGAAAATTCTCTTTTTTTTGTACATATAATCATAAAGTCTTTAAGAATGTTATTTGTAAATGTATATATAAAATTTGGTAAATACATTTGATATAATATTTGAAAATAAAAGAAAAATTTGATCTTGTTATTATGCTTTGATTAGTCTATTTTTGTGAGTCTGAATTTTATTTTTAGAATGTATATGTTCTATTATGCAATTTGGTTCTTCAATATTTATGACTCTATATGGGCCTGTATAAAATGAGTCTAGTTTTTTCCTGTTTTCATTGGTGATATAAACTAGGTCATTGAATTTAATGTTAATTGGGTTTGTGTGCAAATTTGAATTTTCTACTCTATTGGTTTTGTCTTGTATAAGTTTTTGTCTAGCAATTTGATTTGATTTTTGAAGTTTGTATTGTAATTCTTTATTGTATAAGTCGAAGTTGTAGACTGGGTCGATTTTGTCAGTGTATTGTTCTTGTGGTAATTTTGCTTTTTTTCCGAAAACTAATTCATATGGTGTATATCCATGATTACTATGGGGTGTTGTATTGTAGTTAAAAGCATAAAAATGTATCCAATCATCCCAATCAGATTGGTGCTCGGAAATGAAGGATCGTAGGTATTCGTTTAAACATCTATGATTCCTTTCAAGAGAACCTATTGTCTGAGGGTGATAAGCTGTGGAAAAAGTTTGTTTAACTTGTAGTAATTTACAAATTTGTTCTAGCACTTCATTTTTATATTCCGTGCCTTGGTCGGATTTTAGCTCTAAAAATTTTCCGTAGATTAAAATGAAATTTTCAACTAAGGATTTTGCTATTACGTTAGCCTCCTTTGTTGGAACTGGTATCAGTACTACATATTTGGTTAACTCACATTGTATAGATACAATGTATCTATTATTTTGGTTCGATTTGGTAAGTGGTCCTACCGTATCGATAGCTATCACTTCAAAAGGTTTTGATGGTGTTGTAGTAACTACCATTTTTTCTTTGGTGTGTTTATACACTTTGTTTCTTTTGCATGCTTCGCAATTCTTAATAAAATTTATTATTGTTTGTTTCATATTTTTCCAAACATAGATTTCTCTTAATTTTAAATATAGTCTGTGCTGTCCAACATGTCCACTTGTTGGTAACACGTGAAAATTTTTTATGATTTTTTGTATTTCACCTGGTTCACTAATGAACTTTGGTAAATTGTATATTATAATTTGTAAATCTTTTAATTTTTCATTCGCGATTTTCTTCAATAATTCTGTGGGTACCCATTTAAGTAGCATGTCTTGACTACATAGCGCAATTTTCGTAATATTCATATTTCTCAATTCTTCATTTAATTTCAATAATGCAATTTCTAAGAATTGATTTTGAGTTCTGTGAATTGCAAACTGACTTATCAGTTGTTTCACTTGCGTGTATTGTGCGCTTTTAAAAATTGTAAATATAACATAATTATTTTCTAACGTCACCTTAAGTTTAATTAATTGTTTCGTTTCAGTCGGGTTGTCTGTTGTATAGATAGCTAGGTGATCAGTCTTGCTACCGTTGTCAGTTTTTTTGTCTATCTTGTCATTGTCGTTTGTCGTTTTTAAATTAAGTTCCTTATTTTTAGTCATAGATCTTGTATTAACAACAAAGGTGCTTGATGATTTTAACTCATCAGAGGTAATATATATACGTGATAACGCATCAGCAGTTACATTTGCTTTACCTTTTATGTACTCAATTGTGAAATCAAACTCTTCTAAATCCAATCTCATTCTAGTTAACTTAGATGTTGGATTCCTCATATTGAACAGAAAAACCAATGGTCTATGATCTGTTCTGATGGTAAATTTTTTTCCAAATAAATAAGGTTTAAAATAATTAACTGCCCAATGAATAGCAGTCAATTCTTTTAATATTGTTGATTTATTGCGTTCACCCGGCGTGAAGCTCTTACTTGCGAAGGCAATGGGTAAATCGTTGCCATTAAAGTTTTGTGACAAGACTGCTCCGGATCCTACATCGGAGGCGTCTGTCGTTAATATAAAAGGTTTTGAAAAATCTGGGTATTGTAAAATTTTTGGAGATATTAAATATCTCTTAAGCTGTTCAAATGCTCTTTGGCAATCATCAGACCATAAAAATTGCTGTCTCTTTTTCAATAGCTGGTTTAATGGAAAAGCTATGGTTGCAAAATTTGGTACAAATTTTCTGTAATAGTTGCAAAACGCTACGAAACGTCTAACATCATCTGCGTTTTGTGGTAATGGATAATTTTTAATGGTCTCGTACTTTGAACTATCAGGCAATATGCCTTTATCTGTTATCATGTGTCCTAGGTAAGTTACTTCGGTGTGAAAAAATTTACATTTTTCTAAATTTAATTTTAAATTATATTTTCTTAACCTGTTAAAAACTATTTCAAGGTTGGTTAAGTGATGCTGTATCGAACATCCTACTACAATGATATCATCAATGTACACAAAAGCATTTTCTGGTGTAAGTCCAGCTAGTGCGATTGTCATTATTCTTTGAAAACTGTTTGGGCTAATGTTTAAACCAAACGGTAGTCTTGTAAACTGATAGTGTCCAGATTGGGTTGAAAAAGCTGTACATTTTCTGGAATTTTCATCTAAAGGTATTTGATGAAAACCTGACATTAAATCTAATGTCGTAAAAAATTTTGCTCTGCCAAGTTGATCTAAAATTGTATCAATTCTTGGCAGTGGAAATTTATCTGCTAAAACTTTTTTGTTCAATTGTCGAAAATCAACTACTAAACGCCATTTTTTGTTATCATCTGTTGATTTTTTTGGTACTAATAAAATTGGGTTATTAAATGGTGACAATGATGGTTCAATAACTTTCTCGCTTAACATCTTTCTCACTTGTCTCTCAATTTCTTCACCTTGAGAGTGTATCATTTTATAATTTGGTATGTACACTGGAACTTTATCGCTAGTGTTAATACTTTGAGTGTAAAAATTGTTTACTGAGAGCGGTTCATCTTTCAAGCAAAAAATATCTTCGTATTTCGCAATTAATTTTTTCAGTTTTTCTCTAGCATAAATTGGTACATTAGCTATATCGATGTCTTTTAATATTTCGGTATGCCTTTTATTTTTCAAAATTTGTGTTTCCTTTTTTATGATATTAAATTCTTTCAAAGGTTTCATAAAGGGTCTGATTTCCATTTTCCGTATGTATTTTGGTTGATTTGTTGTGTTCATGATTTTAATTAATGGGTTATTTGGAGAAATAATAGCATTCCCACAGAAAACTCCCGGGCTGAGTTCTTGTGCGAAAACTACCATATCCTCTGTAATTTTGAAATGATTCATGTATTTAATTATTTCGCATCTTTTTGGTATCATATATGTTTCATCTACCGTGTCTTGAATTGGTATTGAAATTGGCATGTGGTTAATATTAAAGTTTAACAGCCAATATTCATAGTCAATATTGCATTTGTATGTTACTAGAAAATCTCTTCCTAAAATTCCGTCTGTAAAAATTGGAAAATCTTCTTTTACTAAATGAAAAATATGTTTTGTCTGTATGCCATTTCCAAAATTCAAAATTGTTTCGGTAGTTGCCAAAGTTTCAATTTCTCCTTCGGTTATACCTGTTAACTTTATTGTACATCTCGAATTAACTGGTTGGTTTCGAGTAACCATGTTTAATTTAAAAATCGATATATCTGCACCGGAATCTATTAAAAAGGTGCAGACTCTATCTGCCATCTGCACTCCAACTCTTATAAAGTTTGATGCAGTCATATTTATTGTTAATACATTTGATCTAAAAAATGCTGCTCTAAATTATTATTTAGATTTTGTGCCGCTTGTGGTATCGGCGTTTGCATTGGTACTCTTACTGGTAAATTTATTGGTACCAAGGCATTTTGGTTTTGTTGCCCTCCATTAGGTGCTATATTTTGTAGAGCACTCGCTAACATCATTCTATTTCTAAAATTTTGTTGGTTTCGAGAATTATGATTAAAATTATTATTGTTAAAATTATTGTTGTTATTATAATTTTGTGAATTTCGCATGTTATTCTGCCACATGTTCCTGTTGGTAGGATAGTTTCTATTGAAATTATTCCTAGGTTCTGTATTGAAACGTCTTTGGTTTCTGTTTATGATATAACCGGTTCCTCTTCCTCTGTTCCTAAAATTTCTTTGGTAATTAGTAGAGTTATTGTTGTCATAATTTCTGTTATTATTCTGATTATTTTTGGCTATGAATATACTATTCGGAGCGACCACTTTGTCGTTCTCGTTTACCTTTATTATCGCTTCATTTATTGAAGTGAAAGTTCCAGCTTTCAAAATAATCTTAGTATCATTATTTTGAATGCCTTCAATTAAAGCGTGAACACCAGCTTTTGTTGTCATTTTATTAGCAACATCTGCTGGTATGTTTTGTGAAAGATATGTGTTGTGTAACTTTTCACACAGAGTTTCAATTTCTGTGCAGAATTTATTTACATCGCCTCGATGCTTAGTAGCATTTAATTTTGAAACGATGTTGTCAGGAGTAGTAGTGTCTTTACACTTTGCTTTAACTACTCTGGCAATGTCGTTTATTGTGTTAATTGTTTCTGGTAAAGCATTTCGCGCTTTACCCGAAATCCGTGTCTTAATGAATTTTATAGCCATTTCAGTTTGGCTCTTAGGAATCATCTCTTGCAATAGTTCAAGAGAGTCAATAAATGCCGCTAGTCCATCTGCATTGCCGTCATAGGGCTGCACGATGGATGTCGCCTGTTTGACATCAAACGTTGGTTCAGGTGTCGTCGACATTATTGGTAAGTCACTTGTTAAATTTTGATTTGTTTGTAGTTTTCTATGTAGTATTAGTTTTGTATTTCCTAAAATTTTCTTATACTTTGTATAAGTTATTAAACCTAACGTAGCGTTCTCAAGAACTTCGTTAAGCTCGTTTAACAATTTTAGCTTTTTGTGTATGGTTTCTTTAGAAAGCTTAGTGTTAACAGCCTTCCTACAATAAAGGTTCAGTTCCTGTAAACGTCTAGTTTCTTTAATCGTCCATAACTCGTCGTCACTCATAATAGTATAACTTCAGTCATTTGTTTATTAGTACTCTTGTACTATATTACTACTATATTGGTATTGGTTTATGAAATTTAGATAGTTCGTTGATTTTGATTTATAAAAGAAATATAATTATAATATATTGTTACATTTAATAGAACATGTATATATTTTTTGTATTGGTTGTACTTATCTCAACTATGTTTAGTTCGGTAGGTTTAGCATCTTCCACGTCTTGATGAATTCCTGTGTAAGGTCCTCTGCGACTTCTATCCCTCTTTCAAACCTAGTAAGTTTGAATTCCAGCTTTCCTCTAACTTTGAAGGTGAGTAATATTTCGATTTCTCGTTCCCCACATTTCGCGTATCTTTTCTGGACAAATGGGGTGATTTCCTTTATCGCCCGCTCCCACATTTGGAAGTATTCCACACACTCTTCGAAGTCGTCCATAATATGTTTCGTAATTTTCACTCAAATTGTTTTTTTTTTCATTAAGTTTTAATATTTTCTTTAGGCATTTATGTCATTTAAGCTTTTGGCTATCTTAACTGCACGTCTATTTATTCGTTTGTTTAAGAGTTCGTATGCAGTTATTATTAGTTGTATTATATTAATCAGTAAGACTGACCATATTAAAACTTCGTGAGATTGCAGCGCTTCGCTGTGTAACTCTTGATTATTAATTATTTTTACTTGTGGGTCCCCGTTGTGGGATGTTTCCACTTTAGAATAGGTTTTACCCATGTTGGTTTTATTATGATTTATTTTTGTTCAAAAAAAAAAAAAAAAAATTTAACATTTCACTATAGTTTTTTTTTTTTTTTTTTAACGTACGTATGTGTTTCACTGAAATTCTTCGATTGTTTCGCTACGTTTTACTGAATTTCTTCAATTGTTTCGCTATGTTTCACTGAAGTTCTTCGATTGTTTCACTACGTTTTACTGAATTTCTTCAATTGTTTCGCTATGTTTCACTGAAGTTTTTTCGATTGTTTCGCCAAAATTCTTCACTATTATTCATCGAATCCAATATCTCGCGCCCATCACTATTTTAACTTCTAAAATTTTTATTTCGGTTCGCTAAGTCCAGTTTTGTAAGCAGTTATTTCACAACCATCGGTGATTTCTCACTATTATTCATTGAGTTCTATGTTTCGCGCCCATCACAATTTTAACTTCTAAAATTTTTATCCCGGTTCGCTAAGTCCGGTCGCCATCTAAGATTAAAGGATTAAAAGAGTTATGACCTTTTCCTTCCCTGGTCGAAACATCTCTGTTTATTTTATTCTTTAGCTTTTTAATCGGAGTACAAAAATTCTTAATCTAGTTACACTGATGGGAGGAGTCTAAACGCATACTTATTGGAACCGGCTATGCGCAGCCAGTCGGACTACGCATACCAAAACAAAACAAACATCGGTCGCGTGTCGCTTCATATAAACATGCCCGCGCGACCGAGATAGGTAGCGTCATCGATCGTACAAGTGGATCGGTGACGAACGAAATTGATCAAAGCGGAATTTAAAAGAATGATCATGACGGCTAGTGGATATTGGTTACGGTTCGAAATATAATTAGTGCATGCGTAGGCAATAAACACTTCTGTGGGAAATTATGGATTTTGGACAGTGCATGCGAAGTGCACTTGGGTTTATTGCCGTGGCTTAAAGTGATGAGGATTGCGTCTATGGAAATTGATACTAAGAACAATCGATTTCGATTGTGGGAATGGATTCGTTGGAATGTTGGTTTGGTATCAGGGAAATCTGACTATGGGAAGATGTTTACGTAATGAAACTGAATATTTGGATAAGTGTTTGGGACGGTTATAAAGTTTTGAGTTATAGACTCATAAACTTAGGAAATGGAAAATTGTTTATTTTCAGGATTTATTATTTAATTTATGGGATCGTTAATTAGGAAAGGGAAAGTTATTAGTGGGTTTATTTTAATTACATGACAATAGTTCGCTTTCAAAATTCCTTCTCAAACCAAATAGAAGTAACTTCCGGGGTTCCTCAAGGTTCTCACCTGGGCCCTCTTCTTTTTATATTATACGTGAATGACATTTCCTTTCTTCTCAAATCAATACGTGTGCTTGAATATGCTGACGACATGAAGCTCTTTATAGAAATAATCAATGCAGAAGACTTCGAAATATTCCAGAATGAAATTAATGTATTCTACACTTGGTGCAACAAAAGTCTATTGCAACTCAACATCAAAAAATGTAATTTAATAGCATTCAGCAGAAAAACAGTAACACCACCTACAAACATTTTCTTAGGAAACCAACCAGTAGAAAAATGCAAAATCGTAAGGGACCTAGGCGTAATCTTAGACTCCAAATTTACATTCATAGAACATTATAATACAACTATCAACAAAGCAAATAGTATGCTGGGCTTTATAAAACGCTTCGGCCACAATTTTCAAGACCCATATACAATCAAACTATTATATATTACATACGTCCGACCAATTCTGGAATACTGTAGCATTGTATGGAATCCCTATATTGTAACACATGGAGAACGTATTGAATCTGTCCAAAAACAATTTTTTTTGTACGCGCTTCGTAAGCTAAATTGGACAGCATTTCCCTTACCATCATATGAAGCACGCTGCATGCTTATAGACATACAAGCACTTTATTTTATCAATGACATTATTTCTCAACGCGTGCAATCATCTACATTATTATCGCAACTAAATTTTTATGCACCCAGTCGTCAATTAAGAAATCGTAAAATATTTTCGGAAAACTCTCACAGAACTAACTACTCAAAAAATGGCCCAATAAATCGCATGAGGCGTCACTATAATCAGCACTGCGAAAATATCGACATCACTATGGGCAGAAATCAAATAAAAAAACGACTAACTACTGGAAATAATGTATAGAATATAAGAAAACATTGTATTACTAGCTGACCCGGCAAACTTCGTCCCGCCTATTTTAGTGTTTAATTAAATAAATTTAAACATTTCAAATTCATTGATTCCTTGCAATTCAATTTAATGATTGGTTTTATCGGAATGACAACAACCTCGACTTTTGGCTTTTGTACATGACCTCTATTCCGGATATATATTGGATGCATTTCAATTATTTTCGTTGTTTTCCAGAATCTGAAAGTGATCATCTTTTAATTCAACATGCACCATGTCCAGGGTCAATGCTTGGCTTCTCTATATCATTTCGATTACGGACAAATCCATATGTAGTAGTATTCGGTTATTTTCGGCTGTTTCCCAGAAGTTACCATTTTTCAATTCTGTTGTCTGTTGTCTAAGGTCAATTTATAGCTCCTTGCATCATTCTGGATCCGGTGATGCTCATATTGGGTGGTATTTGGTCACTTTAGGCTGTTTTCCGGACACCGGAAGTCGCCATCTTACAATTCAAAATGTTGCCTGAGGTCGATTTGTGGCTTCGGTGCATCATTACAATTCCGGAAATACGCTTATTGAGGGGTATTTGGTAATTTGACACTGTTTTTCGGAAACCGGAAGTCGCCATCTTGGATTTCAAAATGGCATTTGGGAACAATTTCTGGCCTCCGTGCGTCAATCTGGTTGAATAAACGCTCATATTGGGTGGTATTTGGTCAGTTTTGGCTGTTATCCAGACACCAGAAGTCGCCATCGTACAATTTAAAATGTTGTCTGAGGTCGATTTGTGGCTTCAGTGCATCATAACAATTCCGGAAATACCCATATTGGGTGTAATTTGGTAATTTGCCGGTGTTTTTCAGAAACCGGAAGTCGCCATCTTGGATTTCAAAATGGCATTTATAAACAATTTCTGGCCTCTGAGCGTCAATCTGGCTAAAGAAACACCCATATTGGGTGGTATTTGGTCATTTTCGGCTGTTTTCCAGACACCGGAAGTCGCCATCTTACAATTCAAAATGTTGTTTGAGGTCGATTTGTGGCTTCAGTGCATCATAACAATCCCGGAAATACCCATATTGGGTGGTATTTAGTAATTTGCCGCTGGTTTTCAGAAACCGCAAGTCGCCATTTTGGATTTCAAAATGGCATTAGGAGACAATTTTTGACCTCTGAGCGTCAATCTGGTTCAAGAAACACTCATATTGGGTGTTATTTGGTCATTTTCGGCTGTTTTTCAGTCACCGGAAGTCGCCATCTTACAATTAAAAATGTTGTCTGAGGTCGATTTGTGGCTTCAGTGCGTCATAACAATTCCGGTAATACCCATGTTCGGTCATTTGCCGCTATTTTTCAGAAACGGGAAGTCGCCATCTTGTATTTCTAAATGGTATTTGGAGACATGCCAGAAGAAGGAATGGTGTCGAAACATTATTGACATGTTTGTTACACCTTAAAACATTCACCTGCCAAATTTGGTTATATTTGCTTGATTGGTTCAAGAGCTGTGCGTAATTTGAGTTTCATTTGTATGGGACCCCTCCCTTATAGAAGAAAGAGGGGTGTCAAACCATTATGGATATATTTGTTACCCCTCAAAACAATCACCTGCCAAATTTGGTTCCATTTAGTTGGTTAGTTCTCGAGATGTGCAGAAATTTGTGTTTCATTTGTTATGAACCCCTCCCTCACAGAAGAGGGAGGGGAATCGAACCACTATGGACATACTTGTTACCTCTAAAAACATTCACATACCAAATATGGTTGATTGGTTCTCGAGCTGTGCGAAATTCGTGTTTCATTTGTATGGGACCCCTCCCTTGTAGAAGAGGGAGGGGTGTCAAACCAATATGGATATATTTGTTACCCCTAAAAACATCCACCTACCAAATTTGGTTCTATTTGCTTGGTTAGTTCTCGAGATGTGCAGAAATTTGTGTTTCATTTGTATGGGACCCCTCCCTTCCAGAGGAGAGAAGGGTGTCGAACCAACATGGACATATTTGTTGCTCCTAAAAACATCCACCTGCCAAATTTGGTTCCAGTTGCTTGGTTAGTTTTTGAGATGTGCAGAAATTTGTGTTTCATTTGTATGGGGCCCCTCCCTTCCAGAAGAGGGAAGGGTGTCGAGTCACCATGGACATATTTGTTTCTCTTAGAAACATCCATATGCCAAATTTGGCTCCATTTACTTGGTTCGTTTTCGAGATATGCAGAAATTTGTGTTACATTTGTATGGGACCCCTCCTTTGCAGAAAAGGGAGGGGTCTCGAACTATCTTAGTCACCTTTCCCGGCCCCTTAAACCCCTATATACAAAATTTCACGCCGATCGGTTCAGTAGTTTCCAAGCCTATATAAATCAGACAGACAGACAAACAGAGCTGCATTTTTAAATGTTTAGATTATAACTGTAGTTTACATTTGCTTGACGAAAATAAAATAAAATAAAAATAAAAAAAATAAAATAAAATAAAATGCGTCATCGATGGACTGAAGACACTGGTCGATGTTTTCTGAGGACTCAAGCTGGACGCTGTAGTCTATTGCGTTGTCTACACATCGCTGGAACCGCGTCCAATCGACTCGATGGTAGTTACGCCGAGAGACTTGGAATCGGTTAGCAGAGGATCCAACTTCGACTACCGCTGGGAAGTGGTCCGAGCTGAGTTCTTGGTGTACAACCGGGTCGGTGATGTTGCGTGTACTCCGGATCTGCTCAACCGGGTGGGAGCGGCCGGACCTAGGATGTTGTAGTGGCCTACTTGTAGATCGTTGAAGAGGATCAGGCCGTTTTGGTTGCGTCGACTGTTGCCCCAGGCTTGGTGTTTTGCGTTGAGGTCACCCGCAATGAAGAACTGCCCCTGCTTTCGCGTCAGTTTGATGATGTCGCTTCTTAGGTTCGTTGCCGTCCCGTCCCTTACGTTGACTTGCTTGGGACAGTAGGCTGCGATGATGGTAATGGGACCGACTCCAGTGGTTATTTCCAATCCCACGGCCTCGATGACTTTGAGTTGGAAAGTCCGTAGCAGATGACAGCTCATTCCACGCCGAAGAGTAATAGCCACACCTCCTCCCGAAGAATATGCTCGATTCAGCCGTACAAATCGGAAAGCGAGAAGGAAGATGTTCATCTCAGGTTTGAGATGATGCTCCGTGATGACAGCAATGTCTATTTTGTGTACGTTGAGGAAGTCAACAAGCGCGTAATTCTTGTTCCTGATGGAGCAAGCGTTCCAGTCAGCAATCTTGATGATTTCACGGTCCATGCGTGGAAGCGATCATCACTGCAGATTGCAGTTGTTCAGCACTACTTTTGCAAGTGCGAAAAGTGTTGATGCATTCCACGAACAGTGAAACGCGTATTGCTCCATGGTGAGCATGGGTTCGTTGTCAGTTGGGCCAGTTGCAGCTTGGAAGAAAGTCATTGCGGACGAGTTCCCTTGGAGACCTGGCGAGAGTGAACGGCTACCGGATCTCGTTGCTTCCGCATACGTAGAGGCAGCTGTGACTGGTTTGGTGGTTGGATTCAGCGGTAGCGGGGCGAGCAAAGGTATGGGGTGCCGGGAGCCAATGGCAGGGAGCTCCTTTGTGTTGTTTGGGGGCACCTTTCGGCGACCTGGTTGATTGTTCGTAGAGGCCCGCTTACGAATCTCGATGAACTCTGCGCGTTTCGGGCACGTTCTACTGGTTGCTTTGTGGCCAGCCCCACAGTTGGCGCATACCGGATCGGCCGTCTTCGTCAGCTGGCAGGCTTCGTGGGCGTGTGTTTGGCCACACTTGATGCAACGGTACGCCATATGCCAATTTCTAGTCCCGTATCCAAACAGTAGGCAGTTAGAGCATTGGGTGACGTCACGATGCACTGGTTTGTAGCGCTCCCAGGATGTGAAAAAGTGCTCGGCTGGACTGCAGGTCCGCCAGGCACGTTGAATTTCTCTCCAGGTTTTCGAGATATAATTGATCACGGTACTTCCAAGTTTTATTGCGCCGCGTCATCTTGTGGATCTGGATTGGTTTGAGTTCTTTTGCCTTTAGTTTCTCCAACAGGGTTTCAACTTCCATGTCAGGAAGATCGCGAAGAACAACCTTGAGGGGTTTTTCTGCTTCGATATCATGGGAGAAATATTCCACCCCGTGTTTCTGCAGTATCACTTGCAACGCCCTGTAATGATTCAACGACGGAACCATCAGTTCACGAGGCGAAAACAGTCAGCGAACTGGAATTTCCCTTGTTAATTTTTAATTCATTTTAACCGCAGTGAGGTTAGTAACTTCAAATTTTTTGAAAAAGCACATGCTTTATATAACGTGCGTGTAAAGTGGGAAGTTTATAGGAAGTTTGGCGGAGGTGAAAAGCATATCACCCAATGCCGTATTTGCCAACGTTATGGCCATGGTTCAAAGTTCTGTAACATGAACCAAAAATGCCTCATTTGTGGAGACTCTTCTCACAAAAAGGACACATGTCCTGCGAAAGAGAGTAAAAATTTCCGCTGTGCGAATTGTAACGGCAGCCATATGTCAAATTTTTACGAATGCCCAGTCCGTTTAGCAATTGTTAAGGCAAGGCAAGGTAAACAAAATTCAGTTTCCCAATCGGGACGAGCTTCAAAACAGAATTCTCCAAGCGTACCAGTACCACCCACTTTTTCTACTCCTTTGCATACTCGTTTAACATATGCACAGGTTACAGGTAGTTCGAACATTCTACCGCCTAATGTTGGTAGTTCGAAAATGACCGTTAATATGGGAGGTAAGCAAAACACGGTGGAAAATAAATGTACACCTATTACCCCAGCTAATATTACTACCGAAAATATTTTTTCTAATGTCAACTGCCTGGGGCCTATTACGGCAAATAAACTTTCTTTTCTGCAACAGGCAATGTTCAATCTCATTAACGCCATGATGCAGGCAAAATCAATGTTTGAAGCCATTCAAATAGGTACAAATTTTACAATTGTTTCTAATTTAAAATTTAGCAATGATTTTAAATAAACCGATCAAAATTTTAAATTGGAATGCTCGCTCATTGAAGGCCAATGAGAATGAGCTTTTAAATTTTTTAACAGTAAAAAATGTGCATATTGCAATTATTACTGAAACATTTTTGAAACCTAACATCAAATTAAAATATGATCCCAATTACGTGGTTCATAGATATGATAGAATTCAGGGTTCCGGCGGTGGAGTTGCAATTGTTATTCATCGCCGAATCAAACATCGTGCTCTTCCCCATCTTGAGACGAAAGTTATTGAAACTTTGGGAATTGAAGTTCAAACTGAACTTGGGATTTTATTTATTGCCGCAGCATATTTATCATTTCAATGCACACGCGACCACAAAAATTATTTTAAAGGTGATTTACAAAAACTCACCAGAAATCGTTCGAATATTTTGATAACCGGCGATTTTAACACTAACAAAGATCATGGAATAATTCTCAAAGTAATTCCAATGGCAAAATTTTATTCAATGATTGTTCTTCAGGATACTATTCTATTTTGTCTCCGAATAGTCCTCCATGCTTTTCTTCTGTAAGAAACCCATCAACAATTGATTTGGTGCTAACAGTTCAAAGTCATGTATGTAGTGATCACACATGCTGACTTTGATTCTGACCATCTTCCAATAACTTTTTCTTTATCACATGAATCAGTTTTAAACCCCATGAGCTCTGTTTTGCCTTTCTCCTAGTTGCCTTTCTCCAAGAAAGCTATAGCAATCACTGGAAAAACCAAAGGTATAAAAGTGGTCCCAGTGGCCGAATGTCATATACCATTCGACGAACTGAGCATTTTCTGTATGTATGTATGTATGTGTGTATGTGTGTGTGTGTGTGTGCAACTATTTTTTTCTCACTCACTTTTCTCAAAGATGGCTGGACCGATTTTCATAAAATTAATTGCAAATGAAAGGTCTAGTTGCGCCATAGGTTGCTATTGAATTTCATTGTAATCGGATTTTTAGTTTAGAGGTTATGTATCAAAATGTAAAAATAACGAAACATCAATATCTCAGAAACCACATAACCGATTTCAATAAAACTGGTTCCAAATGATCGGGCTGTATCCAAAACCCTTAACTTTTCAATTTCGTTATGATTGAACATATAGTTCAAAAGTTATGAAAAGAGAAGTTGTCCTGAGGTTGTTTAAACTCACTCATTTTTCTCAGAGATGGCTGAACCGATTTTCACAAAATTAGTGTCAAATGAAAGATCTACTTACCCCATAGGTTGCTATTGAATTTCATTGTATTCGGATTGTAACTTTGTCCGTTGTTCATAAAAATGTGAAATCACATAATGAAAGTAAACATATTAACTTTCTCCTAACGATCACTGGCTAATTAAAAGCTAGAAAAGTGATCCAATTGGTCGAATGTCATATACTACTCGACTCAGCTTGACGAAACGAGCATTTTCTACATGTGTGCATGTATTGGTGTATATGTTTGTGTGTGATTGTGTACGTGTGTGGATGTTTTCCAGAAACCGAAAGCTGCAAAATCGGGTTTCAAAGTGAAATATGGAGCTTACTCTCGGCTTTCGAGCCCGGGATAATGTTCCTGAAAAACATTGGAAATGTTTGACCCTTCAAGGTTGTTTTCCAGAAATCGGAAGCTACTAAGCATCTAGAAATATAAAATGGCGTCCTAAGTTGATTTCTGGCCTTTGGGTGTACCGCTTCCGCAATACTCATAATGGATGAAGTCGGCATCTTCGCCATCTAAATACCCGGATTAGGCAAAATTTAGCCATTTTAGGATGTACTCCGGTAACCAGAAGTAGTCATCTGGATTTTTGCGTGATGTATTTGAAACATATTTATTTCATTATATTTGCATATGTATGTTTTAATGTATGCTCATATGTGTGTGAATGTAAGGTTTTAATTTTAATTTAATAATGGTATAGTAGGATAACCGCTCCTATATTCATCTCAGTACCTATATTCATCACATCGCGCCTTTTTGATCAATTTATCGTCAAATTTTACCATATTTTCAACGTAAAACTTTCAGCCACTTGAGAAAATCGAGAAGCAAATACATTTACTTTCAAAAATTTTTAGAAATTCGACGGTAAATTAGACAAATGAGAGAAATAGGATGAATATAGGTGCACCAAGCTGTTGAGATGAATAATGGAGCGATTACCCTATTTAATAATGGTATAGTTGTGCTGAAACCAGCAGAAATTTTCAAGGAGTATTTTTTCTCTTAAATCGTGTAAATCTATATCTTTATATTTTAATATAATAAGTTTGGATGAGAAAGGCTGGGTCTGACCGCTAGGTGGATTAATTTAGGTTTTTAATTATAACGAGGCTAATTGGGAAAGATACAAAACTCATATTGAGAGAAATTTCAATGATGAGCTTGATTTGCAAAACGAAGTGAATATTGATTCCGCTTTGGAAGCATTAAAATGTGCAACTGTTGATGCCAGGAATTATTCTGTTCCAAAGGCTCAAGTTAAATTTGATTCACCAATAATTGACGAAAATCTTCAACTCCTAATTCGTTTGAAAAATGTCCGCAGACGTCAATATCAACGTTCTCGTGACCCTATTTTCCAAACTATTTATAAAGATTTACAGAAAGAGATTAAACATAGATTTACTCTTCTAAGAAATCAAAATTTTGAGACTAAAGTTGAAAAATTGAAACCATATTCAAAACCCTTTTGGAAGCTGTCGAAGATTCTTAAGAAACCTTCAAAGCCTATTCCAGTTTTAAAAGATGGTGAACGTTTTCTTGTATCCAATGAACAAAAGGCTCAAAGAGTTGCTCAGTAGTTTGAGAGTGTTCATAACTCAAATTTGAATTTTGTGAGTCCAATTGAGAATGATCAGTTTGATTTAATTTCTTCCCAGATTTTTTTACTTGCAGAAATAATTGAAACTAACTTGAATGAGATTAAATCAATTATTAAAAATTTCAAAAATATGAAAGCACCTGGTGAAGATGGAATCTTTAATATATTAATCAAACATCTCCCTGAGAGCACAATGGAATTTTTGGGGAAAACTTTCAATTGCTGCTTCAAAATTGCATATTTTCCCAAATTATGGATAAATGCAAAAATTACTACAATTTTAAAACCGGATAAGAATCCAGCTGAAGTTTCAAGTTATCGACCAATCAGTTTGCTTTCTTAAATAAGTAAACTGTTTGAAAGAATTATTCGTAACAGAATGATGTCACACATCAACGAAAATTCAATTTTTGCAGATGAACAGTTTGAATTTCGCCATGGGCATTCCACTACTCATCAATTGCTCAGAGTCACTAATATGATACCTTCTAACAAATCTGAAGGTTATTCCACTGGAGCTGCTCTTTTAGACACAGAAAAAGCATTCGACAGTGTTTGGCATAGAGGTTTGAGATGAATGGGGTTATTTTAAGTTGGTCTGACAAGGTTAGGTACTTGGTACTAATTTACGATAAAAAAAAATCACAAGAAGGTTGTATGCAAAGCCACGACCGCAAGGTTGAAGTAGAATACTTTTACAAGAAAAATAACCCGGCTGCTTGCGTGTCAGTCACACACACAACGGTTTTAACCCGTATCTTATTGCGGTTTGTAACATCAAGCGATTTCGTTTGCTCGCTGTTGCGTGTTGCATCATGTTGCAACTTGGCAGCTGGGAGACGACGAAATTCTGTTTATACTGATTGATTGAATCGACTTCATATTTGCTCTGCATAGTCGAACTAACTGCTTTTGTGAATGCGTACTAACAGGGCAGTTAATTATTCAGTGTCGGTTATGCTAATCGCGCCTTTGCGCTGCCCCTACAGTGGGGGGTTTACTAAATAAAGTGAAAATTAGACAACTACAACAGAATTTGATTGTATCCCGCACAGAATGTCTGCTTGTGTTGGTGCCAGAAAATTATTAACCTTCAATAATTTTTTTATTTGCCTTGAAAAAAGCATGTTGCGGTTCAAAATCGGTTGCTTATTACAACCTTTGAGCTGCCCTAACATTGGTGGAATTAAGATACACGGACAACATGCACTGTGGAAGCTATTTCACATTCAGTAAATTAGACGGGTGCGACAAATTTGAATTGCTAGGATGCAACACAGAATGCTTGCTTGCGTTGACAAAAATTATTAACTTTCAATGACTTGTTTATTTGCCTTAAAAAAGGCATTTTGATTTCCGAAATTTATTTTCCTGATGGCAATTATCATGCTGCCCCAACACGGGGGGAATAATGGCTGTCTGGCGACACACGCTGAGAAAAACCGCGCTGCTCCTGAGACGTGGTGACCAACCACAGGGCTAGTGCTGCTGCTAAGGAAGGACAACTGCTGTTGTCGCTGTCTACAACTATTATGAGCGGCTCCGGCTGAAACAGGCTCTTATATAGGCCAAATAGCATGTTTTCAATTGCAAGGTATATGATTCTGTCGACCGTGCTTGGGAAGCAAGCATATAACGACCAATCAGAGGTCGAATTTTTCGTTTTGACAAGGCTTGACTATTTTCAATAGTACAATAGTGTGAATAATAAAATTACAATTATCTTATTTTGGGAAGAATCTTAGAAGATTTTCCAATCTATTGCTGCAAGAACGAAGGAAATCCATCGAATACTAACCGATTTATTAGCATTTGAAATTGGACATATTTTTCACTTTTTTCGGTTTTAGATTTTCATTTCACATCCCTATGTAGCCGAACTTCCTGAGAGAAGTATTCTACTTCAAAAATTATTTTCAAAGACCACATTGAGAGTATACAATCTAAGTGCATCAAATATACGAGATGTTTATATCCTCTCATTAACAGGAATTCCAAGCTTTGTTTAAAGAACAAACTTTTGATTTACAAACAAATTTTAAGACCAGCAATGCTTTATGCTGTACCGATCTGGTCAAGCTGCTGTTCAACAAGGAAGAAAACGTTCCAAAGGTTTCAGAATAAAATTCTGAAAATGATTTTGAAGCGTCCTCCTTGGTTTGGTATACTCAAATTACATAGACTTACTGGTGTTGAACCATTAGAAGCTATGTCAAATAAAATTATTACCAATTTTCGACAAAAATCGTTGCAATCCTCAACTGCTACGATAAGCTCTCATTATAGCCAACAAGTTACCAATTAAGTTAGTTATAAGTTTACTTCCCCTTTTCTGACAAGTAGGTTTAAATCCCTACGAATGATAAGTCCTAATTGCGAAAGCAAACAAATCATAACAATTAAAATTACAAATTTTAACAGTGTTGAGAAGTCACCATTTGTGATTGGACACACATACTCATTACTTACTAATATTTATTATAAATACTTAAGCTACTAACAAATCCCCCCCTTAAAAAAAATCATAAATACTTAAGCAGAAGCTTCTAACGAATCCCTCCCTTAAAAAAAAACGGAACCATCAGTTTGTATCCCTCAGTGCACATGCGGATGGTGCATTTCAGTCATTTGTCGATATAATGCACTATTGCTTCACGTAGGCCTTCCGAGAAGCCTTTCACATAAAAAGGCGGGATTTTCTCCTTCTTCACTACTTCGGGATCCGTGGCGTTTTCCAGTACAGCGAATCTGTTGTTGGCCAAAAGCTTTTTGGCCGCGGGATCAGGTGTATTGTCAGGCCGAGGCCGTTTCCCCGTACTGGAACTGGTTTTTGATTTTTCCCTTATTAGGGTTCACCGTAGCGTCGGTTTCCAACGCGAACACACAAACTTACAACGAACGTACAAAGCGAACGGAGCGAAAATTAACTATTGTACTGCTCAACACGCTAGCTGAGAATGAAAATATCATGTTAAGGCAACTCCTTATATACACTTAGCTTTCTTCTTATTCTTAATTATTGAAAACCGGCGACCAATCAGCGTTGTTTGCGACGGGAATAAATCAGCCCACTGCCACCTCCCCTCGACGGTAAACTATAAAAGGCCTCTTGTTGGTAGCATCACATCATTGATGTGACACGACGCTCGATGTGTGTTGATCAGCATCGCTTCTTTCACACCACACTTTACGTTGTATGAATTACGGCCAACAATTTGCGGAAAGTGTTTTAAAGGATGAATGGGAAAGGACTTTATAGGAAATGAATTGCTCACTTCGTTCGCATGATCGATTACGAACATTCTCCCCCCGGGCTGAAAACAGTATCCTTTGGTTGTGGAAAGTTTGTTTTTCTATTTTTTCATTATATTTTTTTCTAATTGAAAAATTTGGAGTGTAGTAACAAAAAAAGGCTGGGTCTACAATTTTCCTAGTTTTGGAACACTTATTTGAGCCAATATTTTAGTAAAAGTAGCTGCTGGATTCTTTTCCTACTTAGTCTGTTTATGCATGATGTGAAGAGGACCCGTCCAGAAGAAAATTTGTTTTCGAGTGGAACACTCGATGCAGAAACACACAGGACGTCTCTTTCCATTAACGACAGGTTCGGAAATCGCTTAGAATTGACCTGAATGATGAAAAGAAAATAAACAACACCATAAATGAAACAAAAATTATGTATATTGTAAGTCACTTTCCACCAATTTTGCCGATGGCATTCAATTAACAGGGTGGCCAGGAAATTTCCAATTTTAAATTCCCGGTTTTTCTCGGTTAGAAATTGATGTTTTTCCCGGTTTTAAAACGCATAAATATATAAGTTCAACCACGTTTATTTATTGACAAAATAATTTTGTGAGAGAATCTTGTTTTTAATATCATTATTTAATTTCAAAACTTGAAAAAGGGTTAACTTCTTCGGCCAACATGTATTTGCTGTTGATTTTTCGACTTTTCATGGCAGAGATTTTCAGCTAAAATCAGGATATAATTTCAAATCAATTTGTGTCAAATGTTTCAGAATATTTTCACATAAATTTTTAATTTATTTTGAACCGTTTTTTGGAACAATTCTCTGTCATTTTAGACTTAAGTAAATAATTGCTGGTTTAAATAAACTGTTTAACTAAAGCAATATTTGTAACTTTCTGCACTCTCTGGTTGAGATTTTCTGCGTTTTGTAGAACTGGTTTCTGCTTTTTCAAACCTTTCATATATATTTTAACAAATTTGGAATTTAATTCAAAGTTGTTTTGGGTGCTGTTGAGCTTCGAAAACGACAACTCTTTGAAATCATTTTCTATCATTTCAAGCCTTGTGAAATTTCATTAATTGTTTTTAAGCTTTGTTACGGATTTTGGCCTTATTAGAAGTGCTTTTTTAAAAATAAAATATAAAAATTCATTTTCCACTAATTCTAAATTGAATTTAAAATATGACTGTGGATTTTTTTTAAATTCAATTTGGAAGCTTTTCTAGAGTCTAAAATTTAGCATGTTTTTTTAGCTAAATTCCCAATTCTGAGTTCATTTTCTCTTTTAAGACCTAATTTTAAATTGAATTGACTTTAAATTTTGTTATTGAATTGACTTTAAAATTTTTTTATTATTTTTTTCTTGTTTCCTGATAACTTGTTCATAGTAATTTTTAGTTGATGAGAGGAAACATTCAAGTTATTTTTCATAGTTTATAAAATAATTAGAACATATTTTTTTGACCCCGAATCGAGATAGTTTTTCGTCTTGCCTGAATCTGCAATGATAGCCGTTTCTGGCAATTTTGAAATTGTTTAAGAATAAATATAAATATAAAGAATAAATTTTTACATTTTCAACCTAATTATTACCCATTTCCTTGTGTTCACTCACTTCAGTTTTGAGATTGATTTTAAATTGATTTACAATTTTATTGCTACTTAGAAACAACTTTTGCCTTTTTGAGCTAAATAAGAAGATTGTTTTGTTTTTTCTGAATCCGCGATCTAAATTTCAGAATTTTCAACAAAAATCTGTTTGAAATTCTAAATTTAAATCAATTTAATTTTATTGCTACTTAGAAAAAAATTTCGCCTTTTTGAGCTAAATAAGAAGATTGTTTTTTTTTTTTTTGATTCCGCGTTCTAGATAACAAAATTTTCAACAAAAATCTATTTTAAAAAATTGAATTTATTACTTTTATAATATCATTGAATTCTTTTCATATTTATGGTGCATTTCTGGCTTCAAATTAAAATCTGATTGTTGACTTTCATCGAGAACTTTAGAAACATTTGAACATATCTTTTATCTTTTTCTAGTCTCTGTAAACGTTTCATGGCAATTGTGAGCTGAATTATGAACAACTGTGTGTATTTCTGTCGCTCGAAACATTTTTTTCCGTTCTCTTAAGGATCTCTTGAGGCTCAGTTATTGTCTTGACAATATAGAAAGGACTAATTTGATACCATTGTTATCCTTAGGTACGTGGTATTGTTCCAGTTCTTTTTAGGCGAATAATTTCCGCAATGACCCTTATAGTTTTGCCTTTTTCATTTGAAAAATATGTCTTTCTGATTTTAGAGGAGTATGCAAGCAATTTGAGAAAAAAACAAAAACAGGCTCTGCATGTTAAGCCTCTAGAATACTATTTGATAACTTTTGAATTGAATTTTAAATTATTTTCGTTGCATCTGGTTTTTGAAACGCAAATTCTTTGAAATCAATTTCTGAAATTTCTGGCCTCAAGACATTTTCTCAAGCGGATTCAAGCTTAACCGATTACCGGTGGAGAAAATCAGAGAATACTTGAACCTCTTATTACTAAACAACTATATGCATAATCAACATAAACTGTATTGCATATTCTCTAACGATGCTGAATAGTTTCCTCGTGTAAGTTTTCAAGTATAATTGTTGAACTCAAATCAAAGTTTGAATGTCAGGTAATGCCATATGGCATCATACGCCGGGAATGGGTTAGGTTACGATTTTTTAATTTTTTGCTCATTTTCTGATGGTCTATTTCTGCCACTATTATGTCAATCACCGACACCCGGAGAGGCGACTTCAACTAGAATCTTAACTAACGATCCGTTGATTAACGGACTGGTGCCAACGGCTTCACTTTCCCATGCGATAGAAGAACCCAGAGATTTTTCGCCTCAGAAAATCTCCGGAGGATTGAATCTAGATCAGTTTTGGTTGATTGTGAGTGAATAACGTCACCACATAACCATCGACACCTATGGCGTTGGGATTCGAACCCAGATCCAGCGTGGTTGGTGGAGGCATTACTTGTTTCAGGTTTAAAATATTTTTTTGTCATAGTTTAGTTTTTGCCTATTTCAAGTTAACATATAAAATTTTATTGGAATCATTCTTGACTTTGTCGTGACGTTTACCTCGATCCATTTCATATCCAATGTTCTCAACTATCACCAACAGAATGAGTCGCATCGCGGACGCTTCGGCACATTTCGCATTGCGTCGCTCAACGTAGATAGACAAAGTTGAAAATGGGTTATGTGATTGTCTCTTTCTCTCAGAGTGTAAAAGGACATAAGATCGATACCGATTGCTTTCGATTAAAGTCGAGTGCCATCTGCTCGAATAACGATTCAAATAGTTTTAAACTGTTGCAAGTATTAGCTTAATTTTTCTAACATTCGCTGTATCTACTATACTTCTCTGGCCTTCAAAATATTTTTTAGTAATTTGAAGTTTTACCTTAACTGGGCTTTGTAGGTTTTTGTTGGCGATTTCAAATCTTGTTTCTTTTTAAAGAATATTTTTACATCAATTGTGAAGAATTCGGTACATAACTTTGAAACAAACTCAGCTATAAATGATATTAGACGTTGATCCTGTACAGTGGTGGTTGTTTTGATGTTTGATCGCCACTTACTGTTGAAGCCCTAATCAGTGCGAATGAGAAGGGAAACAAATTAGAGAAAAACAATCGCAGCCAACTGTTAGTGTACAGAACGGGCTAGCGCTAGGATCCTATTGACTCTAACGGTCGTCTATCTTAGCCGAGATTCTAACGTATGACGACTGGCTTGTTACTCCAGCACCTTACCCCGAGTCCAACTAAATGGTTCCTTGAGCCTTCCAGTGTTTGTGAGATGGCAGAAAATGTATAGTGCGTTGAACTAATACAACAGATCCCAAGCATGTGTAAATGAAAAATAATGTTTAAAATGGACATGATAAATTTCCCGGTTTTCCCGGTTCAGTTTCGAATTCCCGGCTTTTTCCCGATTTTCAAGGTTTTCCCGGTTCGCTGACCACCTTGAATTAAGCACAAACTCAGAACAAGTTGTGCGAGTCTATCAGTTGTTAACTAGTTCCGAAGTGATAGCAGGAGCAAAATTGAAATAGCAAAAAATGTAACAATCAATGTCTTTCTAATTTTATAAGAACCATGTGATCAATTAAAGCATATATTACAGGTTAAAAAGGCGAGCAAGGCCATATGGGTTGACTTTGAATAAAAGCAGCGAAGAAAATCAAAAAGGATGTAAAACTTGCTGCGTTCTATGACCTAAATTAATTTTTTTTTTCACCTAAAATGTCCGGGGTCCGGAAAGCATAACCCGGTCCGTTCCGAAGTCCGGATGGCTTCGTTCCGGTCCGGTCCGGAAAAAAATCGGACTTTGTAGGTTCCGGTCCGATCGGACTTCGGACCGGACCGGACCGGACTTTTACTGGAACCTACCCGGTCCGATGTTGATGTGCACTATTTCGTGAATTTCGATGGAAATTCACGAAATAGTGAATATGACGACTGGGCTGGATAGAACCAGGGATGATACAATTACGTTGGCCAACAAAATTTTTACTGAATGTAGAGTTGAATGGGCATTAGACTCCTTTGAGCCCTTCAAGTCACCTGGTAGGGACGGGATTTATCCAGTACTACTACAGAGGGGTAAAGCAGTTTTAATACCTTTTCTAACACAACTCTTCAAGTCAATCCTAATTCTAGGTTATATTCCGAAAGCGTGGCGACAAGTACGAGTTATTTTCGTCCCCAAGGTCAATAAAAGGAACAAAACATCACCAAAATCCTTTAGGCCTATAAGCTTATCGTCAGTCCTTCTCAAAACAATGGAAAAAATAATCGGTGAACACATCAAGTCATCATATTTTTCTAAATCTTTCAGCAAATATCAATTCGCATACCAGGAGGGTAAATCGTCTGTAACAGCATTTCATACTATTGTTACAAAACTAGAGAAATCTTTTGCAGCGAAAGAAATTTCACTTGCGGCGTTCCTTGATATAGAAGGAGCATTTGATAATTTATCCCATGACTCAATGACGGCTGCAATGAAGGAACGTGGTTTCGACAATTGCATTATTCATTGGATCACCGAGATGTTATCAAGAAGAGAAATATCAGCAAACCTTGGAAGCTCGTACATAAGTGTAAAAGCAATAAAAGGATGCCCGCAATGAGGAGTGATATCTCCTCTATTGTGGTCGTTAGTCATAATTGTTCGTGGCAAGTATGACGATATCATCGCTAACCAAATGCAAACTGCCCTAAACATTGTTTCCTCGTGGTGCGATAGGGAAGGTCTAAATGTAAATCCTTCAAAAACTACTATCGTTCCATTTACACGAAGGAGAAAAGTTATGCTAAATAATATAAGCTTGAAAGGTGAGCTCTTGAAACTCTCAGACAACGTCAAATATCTCGGGGTACTCCTTGACAAAAAACTTAACTGGAATACACATCTAGAGCAAGTTATAGGCAAAGCCACAAATACTCTATGGATATGTAATAAAACTTTTGGTAAACAATGGGGACTAAAACCGAAAATGATCCATTGGATTTATTCGGCTATTGTGAGACCCAGAATTACCTACGCTTCACTGGTCTGGTGGCCAAAAACAAAAGAGAGAGGTGCTCAAGATAAGTTGGAAAAACTTCAACGGCTAGCTACTCTCTCAATAACGGGTGCAATGAGAAGTACACCAACCAAGGCATTGGAAGCTTTACTCTTTATGCTTCCACTGCATCAGTTTATACAATTAGAAGCAGAGAAGAGTGCTTTAAGGATTAAAAGACTCTTGAAACTCTTCGCAGGTGACCTAACAGGTCATCTAAATATTCTAAAAACTATTCGTATCAATCCCCTAGTAACCAACAATGAAGACTGGATGGAGAAAAGATACAACTTTGAAAGAAGATATCAAATAGTTAAACCTAAGCGCGATGTTTGGGAACGCGGGGGTCCCGATCTCCGTCCGGAATCAATTGTTTTTTACACAGATGGTTCAAAAATGAACGATCGAGTGGGAGCAGGAGTAACAGGCCCAGGAGTAGATCTATCAATTCCGATGAGTCGATGGCCAACCGTTTTCCAAGCCGAAGTCCAAGCTATACTAGAATGTTCTGTTATATGCCTACGCAGGAAATACAGACACTCAAACATTTGCATCATGTCCGACAGTCAAGCAGCTTTAAAAGCTCTAAAGTCTGCAACATGCACATCAAAACTAGTTTGGGAGTGTTCTTAATCACTTCAAACACTGGGTTGCAATGATCAAGTAAATTTATATTGGGTTCCTGGTCACTGTGGAATCGATGGGAACAAAAAAGCCGACTTGGATTGTCTCATCAGTTCATAGGACCAGAACCTTTCTGTGGCTTATCCGCTTCTTCACTTAAAATGGAGCTGAAAGCATGGGAAATTTCGAAGGTGGAGTCCAACTGGACAAATACTTCCATTGGTAGGCAGTCAAAGAGGTTTATAACACCGAACGGTCCTATGACTCGCAAAATACTGGAGCTTTCAAAGAAAGATCTAAGCACATATACTTGTCTATTAACAGGGCATTGCCCGAGCCGTTATCACTTGAAGCTTATGAAAAAACTTCAAGATGATACGTGTCGCTTATGTTGCATGGAAAAAGAAGACTCGGAACACCTGTTATGCCGATGTCCGGCAAATATTAATAAAAGACATAAGTTCTTCAATAGGGGGCTGTTAGAACCCTCTGAAATCTGGAGAACAACTTCCAGTACGGTTATTCGCTTCATGCGAAGTGTAATACCAGACTGGACTAATGCTATTGGTCATATCATAAAGGCCACTTCCAATAGTGGTACGTTATCCTGACTTAGCAAAATTAAAAAGGGCATATGTCACAAAAGATCAAAAAATTGGTCGCAGTGATAAAATACCCAACACGGAAAAAAAATCTTCCTTCAGTAAAACTACAACTCCTGGGGTCACATTCTCAGAATTTTTGTCCCATTTGCAACGAGATTGCAAAGTATGCAGATATTCATTAGACCAACATCGCCAAAAATGATCCCTCAATTGTTGCAAACGTTGCTTGCGTGATAATAGATTTGCCCGTATATCTTCCAGGTTAGGCTCAGAAATAGCAGTAAGTGGCCTTCCTATCAGGGAATAGGCAGGCGTTATTGCTTCAAGGTCTCCTGGGTCGGGTGGATGTGAAATTAAAGAACGAGAGTTGAGAATTGCCTCGATCTGCGTCAAAACAGTGTAGTACTCTTCAAAGGTCAGCAAAGCATGATGTAGAATCTTCCTGAGGTTGGATTTTAATGCTCTTTACCCCGGCCTCCCACAGACCGCCAAAGTTGAGAGCACGGGGTGGGATAAAATGCCAGGAGATCTCGCGTGCTCGACAAAAATCGTTCAATTTTCCCTGCTTTTGGTTGTCCGTGGACATGAGATACAACTCGTGGAGGACGGATTTAGCTCCTGCAAAATTGGTACCGTTGTCTGAGTGCAGTTCTTTAACCAGACCACGTCGGGCAACAAAACGGTGGAGGGCTGCTGAAAATGCAGCCGATGACAAGTCCGATACAAGTTCGAGATGAATGGCTTTAGTGGTGAAGCACACGTAAAGTGAAATATATGCTTTTACTTGGATAACCTTTCGTATTCCTTGACGTATGAAAACTGGCCCAGCGAAATCTACACCTGGGGTGACATTGCGCATTTCGTTTCGAGCAAGTCGAACAAAACTAAATGATCGCTGGGGGCGCTATGTTTTGTTTTTCGTATTTTTTCCAACTTTGCGGGTTAGATGAGCCGCAGGACAAAAGACAATGACAGCTCCTTTTAAGCTTAAAGCATAACTGGCAGTATGTAACCTACTCGAAAATAGCGAAAATCGTTCGAATCGAGCTGCGCAATGCCACCCCTGTTTTTTCAAACGGCACGGCAGGAACGACTCTGGATTCTGGTAAAATTCCCATAATTGGCTGGATCAATTTACAGGGTGGCCACTCTACCGGGAAAAACGGAAAAAGCTGGAAAAAACCGGGAATTTAAAATCACCGGTAAAAAAGACGGGAAAACCGGGCAATCATTCTTCACGCCGGGAAAATCATGATCCTGCATGTCTGCCGTTTCATTTGTTCAACAAAAACTGAGGAAATGCCAACGTGGAAACCTGTTTTTTTTTTGCATGCTGACATATTCTGGCGGGTTTTTGAAGAAACTGTTTGTACGTTCTCCTCTTGCATATCCAACCCCCTTTTTACGTGAACAAAGATTGCTCAGTTTTGAACCAGATGGAAAAAACTTTGATTGCCCAAAACATCGTTTAAGACGCTATCAACTTCACGGAAGGCGTATTGGAAGTTCTTGTGAGTAGTGTTCGACATCGAATCGGGTAGAGTCCGGTCAAAGTCAGATAGGACCGAAATCTTAAAAGCGCGACTTGATTCGGAATTTCGTTGATAATATAAAAATCACAATTCTGTCAGTCTCAACATATTCCACATTAAGTTTTTTGCGGAAATTACAGTCATATCAGTATTATGGGTCAGCTAAGCATAATTGAGTTTTTAAATTAGCGATAAAAAATCAAAAAACTAAGATAAAACCTTCGCTTTTTTACTAACTTGTGCTAAAAACATTGAAGTTTGATGTTGAAAATATATATCCGTTCTTACACAACTCATTTAATCAAAAATTCACAAAATGTTATGCTCTTTCGATTCCCACTATTATGGGCCACTTTTTGACTCTCCGTATTATGGGCCAATGCTCCCAGTATTAGGAGCCAGACGAATGTTTTTTTGTTTCGAAGACAGAGACATTATTTTAAAGAGTAATTCCAGCAGTGAGGTTAACATCGAGAGGCAGGTTAGACTATCAGAAAGACATTGAATCGATTTCGATAACAGATTATTGTAATATTTTGCTCAGCCTTTTTTCAAAGTTTGTTTTTCTCATGTTTTGAATACTCATATGTTTTGACAATATCTCCTAGACAGTCTCGAGGTACGGCGCTGGCCTAAGAAGCCAGTCGTCGTGAGTTCGAGTCTCGGCTCGGGGAAGACTGTAAGTGTCAGTAGGATCGCAGCGCGCTATCCTCGCAATTGTCCTGTACACTAAAACAGTTGGCTGCGAAGTCTGTGTATAAATAAATCAGATCGAGTTCCGAATCGTAGCACCAAGGCTTTGCTTTGCTTTTCTATGATTTGACAATGGGGATCTTATAACTCCGTCGGAAAGAGCACAGCAATCTAAGCTGGAAGGCAGGAGTTCGATTACCGATACAGTCACCTGTCACCTGAAATTCGGTCGGCTGCCTTAGAGCATACGCGTAATTGATAACTGTGAAAATGCGGGTTGAACAATCAGCGCGTGCTTATAAAACCAATAAGAAGCCTGAATTTTTAAACTGGGTACAGTAACCAAAGTTTAGAAATTACTGTTTTGCAGGGTTGATATTGACTTTAAAGCAAGGTCATGAAAATTCAGGATAAACGAACGTTAGTAAATATATTCAAAAGTTATGCTCAGTAGTGCACTAAACTTCAATTTGACTATCAAAAGTCATTAATATGCGTTAAATTATATTTGAAAGTCAAATATTTTCCATGCATAATAGGTACATAAACCATGCCGACTTGACCTCCCTTATCTTCATGGACTTTCACCCATACACTGTTTTCACAATTAACCCTCTAGTGTCCAAGTTAATTTTCAGACGGACTTCGAAAAAATCACTATAAATTTTTATAAATATTTTTTAAGTATTGATTGAAGCTTTTCAGAGGTTCAACTGAAGACCGTCTAAAGGCGGCACTGGGCACTAGAGGGTTAAAGAAAGCCTCATCCGCTCCCCATAAGTGACGGGACGGAAACATTATCTCATAAATTCTACTAGTGGACAGTAACAAAATCCTCTGTTCCTTCTTTTCACCCGAAATGTTGGTGTTATACTTAAGCCTATGGATATTCCGCCGCAGTCGCAGAATGAGTCTATGAAAGCAATTCAAAAACTAGGAAATGGTAAAGTTGTTACAGCTTTGAAAATTTACCAGACGCAATATACAGGTAAGTTCCGTTTTTGGCATGTTCCGTTTTTATCATGTTCCGTTTTTGGCATGTTCCGTTTTTGGCATGTTCCGTTTTTGGCACGTTCCGTTTTTGGCACGTTCCGATTTTGGCAACTTTTGGTTCCGTTTTTGGCAACACATCTTTTTTTAAATTTATTTTAATCTTTTACTGATTGGCGGCTCAAAACTAATACTCATAGTTCTCGACTAGTGTAAATACATACAATACATGACACATTTTTGACTAATCGACTGAGAGGCTGGCAAGGTTCTCTCAGAATTTAATGAACATTTCGACACTAGTTTTTAGATAGACAATTCACACTCTTAAGGAGAAAATGTTGAAAAACGCATGCAATTTTTTGTGAATAAAAGATAATTCCCATGTTTTATTCTAGTTTATATGAATCATGAAAGTTTTGTCTCCAACTTTAGAAACATGATTTACTCAACAAAATGTAGAACAAGACAAAGAAAGTACTGTTTTTCGAAATATTCTTCATCGAAAAAGTAAGCTATAAAATATTTGCTACAATCAAATTTCCACAATTAAAAAAAAACAACATTGATGCGAAATGGAGCGTATCTTCACGAAAATGAAAAAAAAAATAACATTCTATTTGGTGAATAATGTTTCTTAAGATAACGATAAACGACTAGCTTTATTCAAAATTTTATAACAAATTATCAATGATTACTTTTTGAGCAATTTTAATTTTGTGGAGATAAAAATACTACAAGAACAAAATGCACTGTTTTTCCACGTTGTTATCTTTCTACATATTTTGGACGCTGTTCCGTGGAACATTCGGTTAAATGCATTCGGTTATAAATTACTTGAAGAGATTAAAGATTAACAATACTTTTTTCACAAAGCTACCTCTCTCAAACGTTATTGAGCACTTCACTCAATAATACCCAATGACTCTTCAGCAATAGGACAAGAAGACAAAGAACATATGGGACTAATCCTTCGTTGCGCCTCAAGTGAGACAAAATTAAAGACACTTCAGGCTGAATGTAATGTCAAACTAATATTTAAATGTTATTTACCAATATTCAAAATGATAAAAAAGCAAAAACGGAACATACCTGTACTACGTATTACTGAAGTACTATTGAGGAAAAAGTAGCGAAGCACGTAGTATTTGCAGCGAAAAAAAACTTTTGCTATGAAATGCTATGTATTTACTGCACTCCAGCAAACCGAGCCATTGGCATCCCTATACCGAGTGACAACAGTAACAGTGAATGACAATGAACTCATGTCCTAGGCTTAAAAATTATTTGTGCCCGCTGTCAGCAGTAAGATAAAAATGTATGAAAAGAGGCGGTGATATGATATCTCGTTTACACATATGTTGAAATGTTAGCCCTGTAAATATGGCGCGGGTGCAGCAAACTAACACGTCGTTGTGAGAGTGCATGAGTGAATCGTGTATCGATACACTTCGAGACCAAAATACCTTTTCATTCACGTACCCTCACAGAAAAAAATTCTGAATATTATGCGTCACGTAAAATATTTTCTCGTTTAAATTTCGGTGGCTCTTGACGTAATTCACGATTTTGTTTGTAAATTATGCGAAATACCATTTAAATTTCAGTTACTTCTGACGTAAACCACGATTGTGTTTGAAAATTATGTGCAATATCATTCAAATTTGCGTGGAATATAATGGAATTTTCTATCATAAGCAGTGCTGATAAAAGTCATTTTCCCCAGTTAAATTCTTCGAAAATTACAGCTAATCATTTTCAATTTTCACTTCCAATGATCGCAGCACTCTTTCAGATACACTAGATTTTCGTCCTAGTAACGTGCTGTTATACTCAGATGAAATAGATCGCGCGCATCGTTCACGGTTACGGAATAAAATTTGACGACAATTATAACCAAATGATCTTCACTTCAAAGCGGAAAAGAGAAACAAACAGTCCACTCAACCAAAATGAACCTCACCGAAACACTTTTTCACTGACACTGACCGATGCCTTGACAATCTTCGTTAACTGATAAACTGATTTTGTTGTCTTACTTCCATTGCATGAAATATAATGAGGTGTTTTGACAGTTCACTTCCATGCAAAAAGCGGGAAGGGAGAACTCTGAAAGGATTGTGAAAAAATAAAGTTTATGGATGCTTTTTTTCACTTTAACTCAAGAGTGTCAACAAATATCAACCCTGATTCATAAGCGATAGAGGCAATTCTTTATATGCGATTTGACATAAAGTTTTCTTACTCTGCTGACTATGCGCGTTTACATTCTTTCGATTCCGGCCATTTTTCACTTCACCTAAAGTGTAAACTCGTGAATTTCTCTTCGCATAAATTGTAAACTACAGGCTGGTTTTCCTATGTATTCCATAACCAGGTTTTCACAACGGATTCTCCTAGCGAAAACTAAGCTTTTTCACTTGTTTAATTTTTCACTTCGCTTAGAACTGTAAACTATGCTTATCATAAGGAAATTAAATTGAACAAGATTTTATTGTATTCGAAGCATTATAAGTTACATTTTTTCTGAAATAAATCTTTAATACTGCTAAATTAGTGGAACAGCATTATGCGATAGCATGACATAAGAAAATTTAATTTTCATCTGCATTACATCAAATCCATCAATCGATATCATCATCTGCATCCAAAATTAATTTGAATGAGAATGGCTGAAAAACATAGCCGAGTCCTTCGTAGAATTTGCTCATAAATTCAACCCTGTCGAGGAAAACAAGATTTGATAATTTGCACAGTGAAATGCTTTCATATGTACTCACCAATGCAAACGCAGTGTGTGTAAAAATGCTGATAATCCTTCCATCATTACGAGAATAGCCAAAGTGAAAAGAGACCACGCACCAAAGACGAAATAGAGCATGATAGCACCTTTGTACGAATCTTGTTTCAGTCCCATCGAAAGCACCATATTCCAAAGCACTTCTGATAGCTCTGACAAAATTAAGAAATAAGTTTAGAAATCTTGGTTAAATTGATGTTAAATAGAACTTACGAGCATGAGCAAGCGATAATGCCCAAAGTCGCAAATATGATGCAGTGTGGGATACGGTACTAAGAACATATTCGATAGTATGAATAGCTTGATGAATAAAAATTTCACTTATTGGTTCCTCATCATGTTCATTGGGCACGTTTGACTTGTTCTGCGCAGATGAGTTTATGGTTGGATCGGCTGTTTGATTTATATCCCCGTTATAATGAGGCTTAGCTTCATTTTTTCTGCTGAACATGATGTAAAAGGGTTTTCCTAGCAGCATCCATGGGATACATAGAAGCGCAATGAATACGAATGTGCGCTGTAATGATTCTTGGAATGAATACATAAATTCTTCACAGCCATGTAAAGGTTCAGTTTTTTTAAATAACATCATATTGATGAACATGATTAGTACTGATGGGGCGCAGCCTGGTGTTTTTGGTTGCAAATCTGTCTTGGCAGTATATTGGATCCACTTCATGAACATCATGAATACCATATATGCAAAAAGTAGAACCAAGAAAATAATCTGCGGTAGAAATTCCAGCACTACACTAATTCGTTTTTTGAAGAAATTGTAGTTAATTACACTCATACAAACACCAAAAATCATGTGAACTACACCGAATATGATGGATAGTTTCATTTTGTATGAATTTAGAAAAATTATTTTATTACTAGCAAGCTGCCAAATAGGGTCCAATCCAACTGGATAGATATTCTCAACTAAATCCGCAGATCCAGGGTTTAACGCCAAATCTTTATTTGTCATAATGGTGGATGTATTATAATTAATAATCCACGAGCTTCCAAAAATATTCATTGATTTAGAAAATAAATCATTGTAAATAAACCCCGTGTACATGGAAAATACACCCATTAATAAAATTATATACCGACCTCCGAAGAATATATTCCATATTTCGTTATTTGATTTTTTTGCACCCAATTTTTTTTCTCCACTCACCATCCACAAACCAAACAGGGCCATTATTATTCCGTGACCCAAATCTCCAAACATTATACCGAACAAAAAAGGAAACGTAATGATAGTGTAAAGGGCAGGATTTGCTTCACGATAAGAAGCAATCCCATATGCATCGATCAAATTTTGAAATCCCCTTGTGAACTTATTTGTTCTGTTAAAAGTAGGTGGAGCTTCATTAGTTTCAATAATGTTCAAAAAGGATGGTATAGTGCTTCCAACTGCAGCCGATCCATCAGATAACGCTTTCTGAACAACAGGAAGATCCAACACTGGCACCCAACATTCACCGATAAGACACTTTTTTGTCACATCCATATTGAACAGATTTAGTGTATGATAAATAGCCTTCATTTTCTTCACCATAATCCTCCAACGCGGCAGCTCTTTTGCAACTGTTGATAATACACGTGACCGGTGATCCTGCGTCTGATTCAGTACCATATTCAAATCTTCCAAGCGAGTACGAACCCCTTTCAGCATGTCCTCGCGCTCATCAGCTGCACTAGGGCAGGGATAAAGTGACGCATGGTATCCGGTGCAAACTTTTTTGATTCTAGTTTTTAATTGCTCGCCTTGGAAAAAAGCAGCGAACACCGTTTTGTAGATTTTGCCTCCCTAAAATGAGTAATTTAAAACATGTCAAATATCTATTAAGCCCAATACTTACTGTTAATGGATCTTCTAAAGGTTTGTCTAGTTCTGCTTGTCGTAAAAACACGTTACCGCGAGAGATTCTCCACAACATACGCTCGAAACCTGGCACCTTTTCACGTTGAATAACTCCAGCAACAAACCCAAGACGACCTCTTGGTTGAGCATTGGCGACATCGTCAATAATCAAATTATTTCTGACAGATTCTGAATTTATTGCTCCTTCTTGTTCAAAGAAAAAGGTTTGCGTTCGCTCCAGTACATGTTTCAGCTCAGTCAGTTCAAGAAAGTTAGATTTCAAGTTGACCGCATTCTGAGATAATTCCATTATTTCGCTTTCTGTCTTCTCTAGATGTGCTTCCAGATCAATAATCTCCCGAGGATTGGGAGCACGTGGAGTCTCTTCATGTATGTCTGGAATTTCTACGTTATCTTTTCTTACTTCAACCTCTACATAGCGAAGCTTTCGTTCCATTTCATCACAACGGCGTACTTCACTGACAAACTTTCGCTGGAAAGCATTGACTTCAACATTCAACTGAAAATTCATTAGTAATACATAATCTATTATGTAGAATTGCAGAATATTTACATCTCGAAATTGAACGGCCCCCGTTTCTCCTAGCTCGGAAACTGAAGTGTAAGCTGCCTCTGGTTGAATAAATATTTGGCACAAAGCCATTTCTTCGCTTCTGAACATGGCTCCCATGTTAGCTACGTTAATGGTATAGTGTCAAAGTCTGAAACTGATCAATTAAAGTTCAGTTAGTTCATGTAGTATGTATGAAAAGTAGCTACTTTCTATGGCGTGCATTACGATTCCGATAATTATGTAATTATATAATATTAACGAACATAGATTTTTTTAATAAGAGGGGGGGGGTGGTTAGTAGTTTAAGTATTTATGATAAATATTAGTAAGTAATGAGTATGTGTGTCTAATCACAAATGGTGACTTCAACACTGTTAGAAAAATTGTAATTTTAATTGTTAGGATTTGTTTGCTTTCGCAATTAGGACTTATCATTCGTAGGGATTTAAACCTACTTGTCAAGAAAGAGAAGTAAACTTACAACTAAATTAATTGCTAACTTATTGGCTATAAAGAGAGTTTATCGTAGCAATTGAGGATTGCAACGATTTTTGTCAAAAATTGTTAATAATTTTATTTGACATAGCTTCTAATATTTCAACACCAGTAAGTCTATGTAATTCGAGTGTACCAAACCAAGGAGGACGCTTCAAAAACATTTTCAGAATTTAATTCTGAATCCTTTGAAGCGCTTTCTTCCTTGTTAAACAACAACTTGACCAGATCGGTACAGGATAAAGCATTGCTGGTCTGAAAATTTGTTTGTAAATAAAGAGTTTGTTCTGTTAATGAGAGGATATAAACATCTCGTATATTTGATACACTTTTCTTGTATACTCTCAATGTGCTCTTTGAAAATAAGTTTTTTATCGTAAATTAGTCCCAAGTACTTAACCTTGTCAGACCAACTTAAAATAACCTCATTCATCTTGACAACGTGATTATTGTTTGGCTTGAGGAAAGAAGCCCTAGGCTTATGGGGAAAAAATATCATTTGAGTTTTAGAAGCATTGGGAGAAATTTTCCACTTTTGCATGTAGGAAGAAAAAATATCTAAACTTTTCTGCAATCGACTGCATATGACACGAAGGCTTTTTCCTTTTACGGAAATGCTTGTGTCATCGCAGAACAATGACTTTGTGCATCCTGGAGGCAAATCTGGAAGATCTGAAGTAAACATGTTGTACAGGACTGGACCCAAGACTGAACCTTGAGGCACACCTGCTCTGACAGGAAATCTATCAGATTTTGAATTCTGATAGACAACCTGCACAGTTCGATCAGTAAGATAATTTTTTAAATTTTTAATAGGAAAATTGGAAAATTAAAAGTTTGCAATTTCGCAATCAAACCTTTATGCCAAACACTGTCGAATGCTTTTTCTATGTCTGAAAGAGCAGCTCCAGTGGAATAACCTTCAGATTTGTTAGCTCGTATCATATTAGTAACTCTGAGCAATTGATGAGTTGTGGAATGCCCATGGCGAAATCCAAACTGTTCATCTGCAAAAATTGAATTTTCGTTGATGTGTGACATCATTCGGTTAAGAATAATTCTCTCAAACAGTTTACTTATTGAAGAAAGCAAACTGATTGGTCGATAATTTGAAACCTCAAAAAGATTCTTATCCGGCTTTAAAATTGGAGTTATTTTTGCATTTTTCCATAATTTGGGAAAATATGCAATTTTGAAGCAGCTTTTGAAATTTTTTACTAAAAATGCCATTGTGCTCTTAGGGAGATGTTTGATTATCATGTTAAACATTCCATCGTCACCAGGTGCTTTTATATTTTTGAAATTTTTAATAATTGATTCCATTCAAGTTAGTTTCAATTATTTCCTCAGGTAAAAAGTTCTGGGAAGAATTTGAATCAAATTGACTTGTGACTTCATTTTCAATTGGACTCACAAAATTCAAATTTGAATTATGAACACTCTCAAACTGCTGAGCAAGTCTTTGAGCCTTTTGTTCATTGGATATAAAAAAACGTTCACCATCTCTTAAAACTGGAATAGGCTTTGAAGGTTTCTTAAGAATCTTCGACAGCTTCCAAAAGGGTTTTGAATATGGTTTCAATTTTTCAGCTTTAGTATCAAAATTTTGATTTCTCAGAAGAGTAAATCTATGTTTAATCTCTTTAATCTTTATAAATAGTTTGGAAAATAGGGTCACGAGAACGTTGATATTGGCGTCTGCGGACATTTTTCAAACGAATTAGAAGTTGAAGATTTTCGTCAATTATTGGTGAATCAAATTTCACTTGAGCCTTTGGAACAGAATAATTTCTGGCATCAATAATTACACATTTCAATGCTTCCAAAGCGGAATCAATATTTACTTCGCTATTGAAATTATTTTCAATACGAGTTATATATCTTTCCCAATTAGCCTTGTGATAATTAAAAACAGAGCTTATAGGGTTTAAAATTGATTCATGTGATATGGAAAAAGTTACTGGAAGATGGTCAGATTAAAAGTCAGCATGTGTGATCAAATCACTACATACATGACTTTTATCTGTGAATAGTATAAATAACTTCACTGTCCGACAAGGCTCCCGCAGAATGTCCGAAGTGGACCGCGTGCTGCCCAAAAACGTGGTTGGGTTCGGAATAATGAACAGTAAACTTTATTCGATTGCGGACTGTATATTTAGCTTAATCACGTACGACTTGCACGACCGGTATGCCAAAGGGAACTGACTCATCAATCCTGACCTACCCTACATGCGAAGGCACTCAGCTGCCAGGAATCTACTACTACTATTCTAAATGGTATCTCGTTCGGTAATCAACTTCAATGTATAACGATCAATTGGATCTCAGCGATCCGACTGCAACGAGTTCCTTAACTGACGTAACATACCGGCGGCCTTGAGTTCACTCAACACAATTATTCTTAGATAATACAAAACAATAAAACAATAGACGCTGTCTAGACTCTGTCTGCTCATCTGTCTCGAGTTTACCACACATCGTTGTTGTTCGCTGATTGAATTGTTGAATGGTCCAGATGATCTCTCTTTGTTATTGGTGACGATATCCGACATGCATAACACGATGAATCCGTGCACTGATATCATGCGTTATGTGTATGCAGAAATTTTACCATAAGTTGATCGATGCCTGTTAAAAACAAATACGATTGTAATCCGAACCAATGATTTTCGGAGGAGACACGTAACTTAAGCTTCGGCCCCCTGGCGTAAAAGGATAATATATCCGGTGTTTGCCAAAGTGTGCCCCGTGGGGGCAATAAATACTCATCTTACTAACAGCCAGGATACGATGCCTCGATGTGGTGAGTGGTAGCGACGGTTGATCCTCATAACGTGGTACATCAAACGGGATGACATCTTGTGGCTGGCGATTATTCGAATCGGGATAGCAACATACGAACGGCTAACGAACATCAGACATATCTGCGAAAATATTTGAAACGATTGGATCCAGAAAAACTACGAATGTGGATCGACGTAACTAAAATGTTGCCCCCGTGGCTTTGCGGTCGATTGTGCCGCAGATTGCCGACAGTTGCCCCATGTGAGGGCGTACTTATCTTACGGTTTATCCAAACATTGAACACGAGATGCAGAGTAATCAGGTAAGCTTGCGATCCAAGGCAGGTCTCCAGATTTCTAGCGATGAAAGAAAAACAGCGCAGTAGGTTCCAACGAAACAGTGATAATTGTTGAACATAACTTAACGATTGCCCCCAGGCAAAAACGACATATTTCACGTCGCCAGCTGCCCAAAGTGCCCCAGTGGGGGCTTGAAAACTTAAATTTTAAATAGCGACGACAAACACACTAACTGATGTTAGAAAATTTACTGGGTATCCTCGACATGCGGTTGATTATCACGGATCGGAAGAATGCATATTTTTTGAATGCCTCGCCGATACGTTCCCTGTTGGGTGCGAACGGTGACAACCCTTATGTTGCCATCGGTTCCTGGATGAATTTCTGTAACACGTCCTAATTGCCATTTCAGTGGGGTAAATTATCCTCTTTTACCAACACCATCGTTCCGATGTGTAGGTTGTTTCTCCTTCTTGTCCATTTGTTTCGGTTGTGGAGATCTGACAAATATTCAGTTGACCAACGTTTCCAGATCGTTTGGAAGAACTGTTGGACTAATTGCCACCTGCTTAGTCTGTTTTCCGGTATATCCGTGAGGCTGGGTTCTGGAATGGCGGTGAGAGGGCGCTGTATTAGGAAGTGCCCAGGAGTAAGGGCTTCCAAATCTCGATGATCGTTGCTTAGTGGAGTGATTGGTCTCGAATTGAGACAGGCTTCGATCTGCGTGACAACGGTGAAAATTTCATCAGGACGGAGTAAATTATTTCCAATGACTCGTCGCATGTGACCCTTAAGGGACTTCACGGCTGCTTCCCATAACCCACCGAAGTTCGGTGATTTCGCAGGAATAAATTTGAAATCGATTATGTCCTTTGCTGCCTCTGTAACTATCGGATTTTGAAATTGTTCAGAGCGGAACAGTCGGTGCAATTCGCTTAGTTCTCTCCGAGCGCCTACGAAATTGGTGGCATTTTCACAAAAAATTACTTCAGGTTTGCCGCGCCTGGCAATGAAACGTTTGAGTGCTGCGATAAAGGCTTCGATCGTAAGATCGGCTACCACTTCTATGTGGACAGCTTTGACCACCAAGCAGATGAACAGGCACAAGTAACACCTAGCCGGAATGGCCTTTCGCGACGTGTGGCCGAGACTAAATGGACCGCAATAGTCAATTCCAACTCGCAGGAAGGCAGGAGCTGGAGTTACCCGTTCCAACGGTAAATCGCCCATCAGTTGGTCATGGACGCGTGGTCGTGCTCTAAAGCAAGGAACACATTCATGAACTACTTTCTTCGCTAGGTTTCGCCCACAAAGTGGCCAGAATCTTTCCTTCATGCAGGAAAGCATAAGCTGCGGTCCTCCGTGGAGGAGTTTATGATAATATTCTTTCATTATCAGCTTGGTTAATAGGTGACTGCTGTCCAACACTATCGGGTGTTTTCTGTCGAACGTAACTGGAGCATGACGAAGTCTACCGCCAACGCGAATCACACCGTCTCGTAGCTCAGGATCCTTGGAATGTAATCTAGAGGTAGGCTTAACTTCTCCTCTCGCTGCTAGATCCGACAGTTCAATTGGAAAACATTCGGATTGTGCAAATTTCACTAAAACGAGCAATGCTTCTTCATGTTCTCGTGCACTGAGCACTCCTGTTCGTCTGACTGTTCGATTGATTTTTCTGCTATTATGTGTGTAACGTAATATCCATGCCGTCAACCGGACCAGTTGACACAATGACGAATAAAGAGTGAAGATTTCACTAGGAGGTAACATCTGTAACGCTGCTGTAACTAAGGGTTTTTCTTCCAACGTAACTGAATCGAATTGTTGGTCTGGAGCTTCATACGTTTTCGGCCATTCGTTGCAATCTTTCCCGAGCCAACTGGGACCCTTCCACCATACAGAGCTTTCTGCTAGTTGAAGCGGTGTCGCACCCCGGGAAATAATATCAGCCGGACTCTCAACGCCGGGTACATGATTCCAAACGTCTTATCGGGAGATGTGCTGAATCTCCGACACTCGGTTGGCTACGAATACTTGCCATCTAGACGGATGCGATGAAAGCCAACACTTCACTATGGTCGAATCAGTCCAAAAATAAGCATTAGTTGGAATTTGGATGCTTGCGGCAACAGTTTCATACAGGTGTGCCAGTACCAATGCTGATGACAACTCTAGTCTGGGTATCGACAGTTTTTTCTTCCGCTTATTCAAGTCTTCTAAAGGCGCCACCTTCGATTTCGCCATCACTAAACGATGTGATACCTGACCTTCTCGTGTTACACTTCTTAGGTAGATAACTGCTCCGTAAGCCCTTTCTGAGGCATCACAGAAACCGTGAAGTTCGCATGAAATTACATTTTTACCAAATGCAATCCAGCGTGGCACGGAAACTGCATCGAGTCGATCCAAGCTGTTTCTGAACTCCAGCCATTGTGATTGTAACGTCATGCTTAAAGGCTCATCCCAAGAATACTTTCCTTTCCAAAGCACTTGGAGAAACATCTTCGCTTGAACAATGACGGGTCCTGCTAGTCCATATGGATCGAAAAGACGTGCGGCTTCAGATAGTACAACACGTTGCGTTATCGGAGACGTCTGCTTCCAGCGTGGCATTTTAAACCAGAAAAGATCCGAATCTGGTTCCCAGGTGAGACCAAGTGTTTTTACGGTCGATGTCGTATCGATATTAAGAACGTCACGTTTATCCCTCAAGTAACTTGGTATATTGTTCAAAATCTCTTGTTGATTAGAGTGCCATTTCCGCAGGTTGAACCCAGCGGACCCGAGAAGCGATTGCACGTCGCTGAAAAGTTTCTTCCCTTCATCTACAGTATGTACCCCAGCAAGCATATCATCAACGTAGAAGTTGTTCTTGATCACATTGGCTGCAACTGGATGTGTCTTTTCTCCCTCTTCAGCACATCTTTTCAAACTCCTTGTGGCAAGATACGGAGCTGATGAAGTGCCATACGTTACGGTGGTCAATTGGTATGTTCGCAACCTCTCATCCACTGATTCTCTCCAAAGTATTCTCTGAAGTGGCTGATCTTGTTCCACGACGTTGATCATTCGGTACATCTTCTCGACATCGCCGATAATTGCATATTTATGGAGTCGAAACCGAATCAAGATAGACAGCAGATCATTTTGAACTACTGGACCCACCATCAGAATGTCATTCAACGAAATTCCGGAGTCTGTGGCGCACGACGCATCAAAAACGACTCTCAGTTTCGTCGTGTACTGTCTGGTTTCATAACAGCATGGTGGGGCATGTAGTAGCTACACTTTGGTTCATTTTCCTCGTCCCTTATTTCCTTCATATGACCCATTAGCAAATATTCGTGGATAAATGCCGTGTAAAGAGCCTTCATTTCCAGATTAGCATTCAATCGCCTTTCAAGTGCCATAAATCGTTTGGTTGCAATTGACTTTGACTCTCCCAATCGTTCCATCAAGTAATCCCTTTTGGGAAGTGTTACTCGGAATTTTCCATCTGCATCTCTTGATGTTGTCTGTTCGAAGATAGTTTCGCAAGTAGTCTCCTCAATGGATAGACAGCTCTTTGTCTTACAGGTCTCTAACTCCCAGAAACGCGCTAGTTGTTCATGGATTTCTCCAGTTGTGACTACATTTGCGACGGCAATGCTATAGCTAGCTTCAGAGTTGTCCGATATTTCTCCCGCTACTATCCAACCGAGTTGGGTATTACATAGAGTCACACCTGTTTCCTACAGCTTCATCTACTCTCCCAGCAACAGATCATAAAAGACTGAAACACCCGAAATTGCATCAACTCCACCAGACTCGTAGAAGCTTGGATCAGCTAAGCAAATATCAGTCGGCAGCTTCCATGTACCGATATCGATACTAGGCTGCGGCAAATTCAACGTGATTCGAGGTAGTACATAAAACTTCAGCTCTTTGGTCTCGAACAATAAATTTCGTGACAGGATTCTTGCTAACACAGATTGTTTAGACACCGTCAAAGCATCACCAACACCCTTTACTGGAAGATTTTCATGGAACCGTTTAAAGTTTAGTTTCTGGGAAAGGTTTTCCGTGATAATGCATATTTGGGACCCGTTGTCTAATAACACACGAACGAGGGTCGTATTGCCGAAGCGATCAGCAAAATTCACGATTGCAGTTGACAGAAGTGTTGTGTTCCGGTGACTGCGAATGTGGTGTAAAGTAGCAGTGTGGTGAAGAGTAGCTGTTGTGTTTGTGGGAGGTGGCTGTCGTGTAGGTTGCGATGCAGTGTTCTGTACTGTTGCGGGTTGAGAATTTAACTGAGCATTATTCATCCGGGATTGTCCCTGTGAATGTGGTTGTTGCTGAGTTTGGGACTGTTGACGATGCGGCATTTGCACGTTCGCGTTACCGACTTGAGGCCTGTTCGGGATGTTCTGGGTTTGACCTTGTGTCGTCGAATTGGTTGACATAAACGGATGTAGTAAATAATGATGGCGTTGTCCACATTTTGCACAGGTACGCCTAGAGCAATCAGCCATGAAGTGTCCCTGAGATAAACAGTTCAAGCACCAACCAAGTCTCCGAATAGCAACTCTCCGATCGACCACTCTCATTTTGCTGAACCGACGACATTGTTCAATGCTATGCGCACCTCCATTGCAGATAGGGCAGACACTTGTACTCTGAGTTACAGTGTGGATTGCAGGGCTCCTGAAGGACCGCCGCTGCTCAACTTCTCTTCGACCCGACGTAGAATGCAAAATCCCACAGTGCGGTTCTAAAAAGTCAGCCATGTCTGCATATCGTGGAATACCTTTGCACGCATGATGTGTTTCCCAGTGACGTAGCGTTGTGTTGTTCAGTTTCTGCGACAGCATGAAGGCCAAGAGTGCACTCCAATTCCTTGTGTTTTCTCCTAATTTCTCTAATTGTTGTAGGTTTACCTTGAACGTCATGAGTATGGTATTCAGTGCATCAAAAGATTCCGATCGCATAGCAGGAACAGCAAACAATGCCTTGAGGTGCTCATGAGCTATCAGATTGTGATTTTCATATTTCGTTTCCAAAATGGCCCAAGCAATATTATATGTTGCTGCACTAACCTGCACCTGATTAATTTGAAGCAGCGCATCATCCCGCAAAGAAGCTCGCAAATAATTGAACTTGTCCATTGGACTCAGGTCCTCATTATTGTGAATCAGTGATTTAAAGTTGTCCCGAAAATTAATCCACTCCTGTAATTTGCCCGAAAAGGTAGGTAACTTTAACTCTGGGTATTTTATGCGAGAGGTTTGTCCTGGATTGGCAGCATTCGGCTGGCTTTCAGCAACAATTCTTGTGCCTCTAGCAAGCTTGGCAAGCAACGCAGATTTCAAACGAAAATATATACTTTCAAATTCTTTGTACGCAGTAACGTTCCCGGCATCACTGCCTGCGGCACCTACATCATCATCAGCAGCGCTTTCATATGTATCGCCAGCATCAACTTCGTCTAAGATCACATCTATTTCGACTCTAACTGCACAAAACTTTTCAAAGATTTCATCCAGCTTCGTTAATCGCAATTCCACTACACCCTCATCGCGATCATTGTCGTAGTTATTTAAGAACTCTTCCACATTTTCTAATGACGATCTCAACTGCCTCTCCTGCTTAATCAACTGCCTTAGGTCCCTAGAAGGCATTTTAAAGGATTCGATAAAGCGACACTTACCCTGTTTGAACAATAGAATCACTCCCGAGACCTCAAGCGGAACGAATTGACAGGATTGACAGCCCAATTAACAAACCACTTAACCGTGGGAATTGATCAAACGGCAAATTGTAAAAAGGCCGTGTATTAAATTATCAACCGGAGAAACTCAAACATATTCTCATTAAACGCGAATCAAATTTTATTCTACTCGCAACGTGGTGCGGTAATTTTGCGCATGCTAATAGTACAAAGGCACAGCGCTTCTATATTTCTATTGTCTCATGCAAGTTATAAGCAACCAAGCCACCTCAACCACACAATCACACACAATGACTACTTATCTGACTCCTCGCTGATCGATGGTAGATGTCCGAAAATTTCGCCAGTTGCTCCGATTTATTGTCGGCGGTGCTTGATCGCATCGAATTGAATACCACTTAATGGTAACAATATATATCACAAATCCAAACGGCAATCAGTACACATTTTCAAAGAGATGCCACCTTGGGCACGGTATCGGTTAGCACTGAATTTATCCCCAACGCAGAAACAACGAAATACGACCGTTTCGCACAGTATTAAAAACCACGTGAAATTCGAGAGATCGTTACGCGATCCTGCGGATTAGCCAGATCCGGTTCGAAGGACAAAAAATGAATAGTATAAATAACTTCACTGTCCGGCAAGGCTCCCGCAGAATGTCCGAAGTGGACCGCGTGCTGCCCAAAAACGTGGTTGGGTTCGGAATAATGAACAGTAAACTTTATTCGATTGCGGACTGTATATTTAGCTTAATCACGTACGACTTGCACGACCGGTATGCCAAAGGGAACTGGCTCATCAATTCTGACCTACCCTACATGCGAAGGCACTCAGCTGCCAGGAATCTACTACTACTATTCTAAATGGTATCTCGTTCGGTAATCAACTTCAATGTATAACGATCAATTGGATCTCAGCGATCCGACTGCAACGAGTTCCTTAACTGACGTAACAATCTGTAAGCACCAAATCAATTGTTGATTAATTCCTTACGGAAGAAAAACATGTAGGACTATTCGGAGACAAAATAGAATAGTATCCTGAGGAACAATCATTGAATTAAATTTTCCAATTGGAATTACTTTGAGAATTATCCCATGATCGATGTTTAGCGTTAAAATCGCCAATTATGAAAAATTTTGAACGATTTCTGGTGAGTTTTTGTAAATCACCTTTCAAATAATTTCTGTGCTCGCGTGTGCATTGGAATGGTAAACATGCTGCGGCAATAAATAAAATCCCAAGTTCAGTTTGAACTTCAATTCCGAAAGTTTCAATAACTTTCGTCTCAAGATGGGGAAGAGCACGATGATTGATTCGGCGATGAATAACAATTGCCACTCCACCGCCGGAACCCTGAATCCTATCATATCTATGAACCACGTAATTGGGATCATATTTTAATTTGATGTTAGGTTTCAAAAATGTTTCAGTAATAATTGCAATGTACACATTATTTACTGTTGAAAAATTAAAAAGCTCATTCTCATTAGCCTTCAATGAGCGAGCATTCCAGTTTAAAATTTTTATTGTTTTATTTAAAATCATTGCTAAATTTTAAATTAAAAACAATTTAATTGTAAAATTTGTTCCAATTTGAATGGCTTCAAACACGGATTTTGCCTGCAACATAGCGTTCATAAGGTCGAACTTTGCCTATTGCAGAAAAGAAACCTGCCGTAATAGGCCCCCGGCAGTTGTAATTTGAAAACACATTTTCGGTAGCAATATTAACTGGTGTATTAGGTGTATTTTTATTTTCTACCGTGTTTTGCTTATCCCCATATTAACGGTCATTTTAAGGGAGCTGCGTAGCCGCAAGGTTACAGAGTCCGCTTTGTCAAGCGGATGGTCGTGGGTTCGAATCTGAGTAGAATCAGGCCATTCGATGTCAGCAGGGGACTTTAAGCATGGGTTTATGCTCAGGCTCCCCACCAGTTACCCTTCCTTTACGCTGAAATCTACAATACCTTTGCGTTACTTCCTCTTAACAAAAATAAGTCCCTCTTATCAATAAAACTGGCCAGAAGGACGCACGACGAAACTTCTCCAGGGAATTATAATTGGTGATATTCGGCAGTAGGGAACGAGGCTTGGTATAGGAGAACAGTTAACGTGTAAAAGGAAAGGTCACTTTAGAGAGTAAGAAATCAGATATAATTGGCGCCGTTAAACATTAATTTGTATTTGTGCCGTGTCAAATAAATATTAGATGAAGAAAAAAAAATAAAAGGGAAGGTAGCACATTACATACAAGCACTTATAAAAAATAATAATAAGCATGCCACTTCTCAATAGCGGTATTGCAAATAATAGAAGTGCGGGATACAGCAGACACCCGGGCATATCTCACAATAGATCAACGATTCTGGTCGCAGTGAGGAAGTCCGTACAGGAAAAAAAACGGTCATTTTCGAACTACCACATTAGGCGGTAAAATGTTCGAACTACCTGTAACCTGAGCATATATCAAACGAGTATGCAAAGGAGTTGAGAAAGTGGGCGGTACCGGTACGCTTGGAGCATTTTTTTTTTTGAAGTTTGTTTTGATTGTGAAATTGAATTTTGTTTACCTTGCCTTGCCTTAACAATTGCTAAACGGACTGGGCATTGATAAAAATTTGACATATGGTTGGCGTTACAATTCGCACAGCAAAAATTTTTACTCTCCTTCACAGGACATGTGTCCTTTTTGTGAGAAGAGTCTCCAAAAATAAGGCATTTTTGGCCCATGTTATAGAATTTTGAACCATGGCCATAACGTTGGCAAATACGGCATTGAGTGATATGCTTTTCACCTCCGCCAAACTTTCGATATGATTTCCACTTTATTCGCACATTATAGATAGCATGTGCTTTGTCAAAATATTTCAAATTGTTAACCTCAGTGCGGTTGAAATGAATTAAATAATTGACAAGAGAAATTCCAGCTCTCTGACTGTTTCGCCTCGTGATTTTTGTTTCATTTGAATCAGTAAATTGGAAACAGTAAATCCTAAACAACTTCATGGTTAAAAAACAACGTGAATCGAACAACACGGTTCGTGTTTCGAGTGTGTGATCTTGCCATTTAAGCTACAATGGTATACTTGTAGCATAAGCATTCTTCTCCCGCTATCTCATCACCTTTATTTGCCTCATTGAATGAAATTCACCACTAATCTCAGAGAAAAACGGGTAAAACGCAAAAACAGTGTGTTCGGCAGGATGGGGTAAAATGTGCATTTTTCGGTTTTTTATTTTTTTTCAATAGTTACAACCCCCAAAGAAAAAAAATTTAAATGAGGATCGGTTTTAAAAATTAAAAGTCATCGTTTGAGCGAATAAAAAATTTTGACGGGAAACCTCTATAAGACATTGTATCGGTTATCCATAATTACTCGATTATTTATTAATACAAAATGCTGTTAATTTTACATGGTGGCTAAACAGGCTTGAATTCCAAGATCAGGCTCGTTTCAGAGGTTCGAAGCAAGAACTGTGAATGCTTATGCAACCGGAGGAAACAATAAGGCAGAAGCATTTAACGGTGAACATTATTTCAGAAGTTCGTTTTTACACTGAATGGTTTTCTACCGCCCTTAAGTTTGTACAATTTGGCTATTATAGGCGTAAAGAGGCACATCAGTGAGTAAAATGTTACTTAAGGGGTAATATCCACCAAAAAAAATTTTCTTGTCATATTTTTTATTGGCTCAAATCATACTAAAACTATCCTAGAATCAAAATCTGCATCGCCCAAGTACTGATCTAAACTCAAAATTCGTTGAAATCAATTTATACCGAACAACTTTTATGCTCCAAAATAACATTTTTCGTTTATTTTGGCGATGCTCGTTTTTTTTTTATTTCGAGGCTTTGTAAACTAGCAGAAGTTACCTATGATCGTTATCGTGTTTCAAATTTGAAGTATAGAGGTCGCTGCATCAAGTTTCGGCCGTTACAGCATCTCCACAGCACGTGTTTGCTCACAATTTCCCTTTGTTTAATCGAGCAGCCGTTCTCGTTGTGTACGTTCTTTGTTTAAGTTTTTATATACTTTTTAACAGTGAGTTATATTCAAAAATACTTAAATACGAGTGACAAGTTTGAGTTTTGCGTGGGATCGGACGCCAACCATGTCAAAGAGGCTAGACGCAGCCTAACATCAGATAATAAAAAGGAAGAAGAGGAAAATAAAGCCCAGGAAGGACAACTTTACGGCGCAGGGATAGCTGACTGAAAGTAAAAAAAAAAATATTAGGGGCTTTATTATTGCGATTCTAAACATTTATAGCATTTTGAAACTTTAAACGCGTTTTTCTCAAAACCATGTTTTCAAAATCGGTGAGAACTGGCTGCACGACCAACAATAAGCACGCAGTTCTTTCTTGCTCTACGTTTATTTTCAAATTTCTAGTGTATTTTTCAAAGTATAAATAATGCGAGTTGTTAAAAATGGTAAACTTGTGCGTGTTGTATGCGGAAGTGATAAAAGTAGTTAACTTAAAGTGCACCCTTTAGTGAAATATCAATTAAACAGATATTGAAAATGTCCGTTCATACAAAATGTGTATAAAACGTAAGTGTGAGCAGGATAACACATGTTTGTTCAGAGAAAAAGAGTGTTTTCTTTTGGTTCGGTACAAACAACGTTGCCAAGCGAAAGGAAGAAAGAAAGGCAAAAGAGTCAACACCACCAGCTAAGTATCCGTGCTCTTTTTTTGCATTATATGGATTAGGTATATGTGATTGTGCGATATATTTACGAAAGCGAATATGACAGCAGTCATGGAGCTTTCTGACAAATCAGTCACGCACACTAAATGCAGTTTTTGCTTCATACATGAATTGCCTCTGCTACAGCGTTGCCAACCCTCCAGTTTTTCCTGGATATCTCCAGTTTTTTTGAAGATCGTCAGCGAAACAGCTGAAGGTTGAATATTTCCAGTTTTTTGAAAATTGTTCCAGTTTTATCCAGTTTTCTGTTCATCACCACATTTTTTGAACTCATTCCCATTATATGTATGGTCTTTTCAGTATTTCGTGCATTCATGCGCCTCGGTTGTAAGATTTTATTCGAAATCTACTCAGTTTCAAGTACGCCAGTGACTATAATCTCCATGTGTAAACAATTTTTTTTCAGCCTTTTTGCTTACATGCAATAATACGGTGCAGCATTTTTGAACCGAAAATCAAATAAATTTATGTAGAAGCTTCATATTTATATATCCAGTTTTCTCCAGTTTTTTATTTTGAATTCTTCCAGCTTTTTATAAAAAAAGGTTGGCATCGCTGAAAAAATTCAAACCTCTGTAGTGTACCAATATAGGCACAATTTGAGGACTTTGTGGCTTTCATTGATGTAAATTTATAATCTGAGCTTTACGCCGATGAAAGCACCGTTTGAATTACAGCTTTCATGATTTCTAATAAGAATTTTGAATCTTGTTGCCATATTCACGTTGACGTTGTATTCGTGCGTGGCCTTAACATTACTTGTTAGTTTAACTCGGTTCCATTAATTAAAATATAATAACATTTATATTTTTGTCAAATAAACCACACACATTGGTCGGTGGCCCTAACTCTATGTTGATTGGTTGTTGTTGGTGTATTGGTTTAAATCGTGGATGTGAATCGTGTAGTATAATATTTTGCAATCCAATGGAATAAACCACACACCTCTGCGTGGCCCCCATAGCATTTTTTGTCACTCTGACTTAAATCGGTCTCAAATTAGGATAGCTTATAAAGACATACGACCAGTATACGGGAAACGTCGTTAGTCGATCTGCTAGGCATAAAATCAGATGTCCTGATGCCTGAATATCCGAAGACTCCGCGTCGATACCATGGCATTTTCTATATATAGATTATCAAGGCGTCGGTATCAGGTCAATCCACGAGAAAGCAATAGGAGTTGCGAGGCGTTAATATTGGTACAATTCTTGTAGCTTTAGTTACATTGTGTAGTTGTCTAGGATAAATCAAAGGAGATACGTTCCGGTAGTTGCATAATGGCTTCATAAGGAGATGTCCGGGTATTCGAATCAGCTCAAATTTAGTCATAGGTCCGGTAATCTCGCGTGTGCTTTTTTGCGGTGTTACAGACTGACTTCGGATCACGTTCTGATTTTCACGGTGGATATACAAAACTGGTAGGCGCGATATTTGTTATGATGAACCCGCACATCGAGTTAAGCGTATCGTTTACCGAAACGAAACCTGCTGCAAACCCTTCCCCTTCTCCAACATCCCAGTGATTTCTCGTGGAAGTGCAGAGGTGTTCTCGGCTTCCAATAAAGCGAGTTTCACGTCAACATATTCCTATATACACTCCTTCATTGACCTGCATTCGGATGCGGCCGGCGCCGTTATTGCCTAATACATATAAAGATTAGGGTCACCAGTTTTCACACATTGAGGATGCATGTTAGTCCCAAGCATGATCCGTGGGTTCTCTGTGTAATTACAGCTGATCTGGCAATAACGGAGTAGCAACCGCGGGCGGTCAATCATGCTCATGCTCATGCTCAAACCATGTTTTCAAAATCGGTGAGCAGTAGAACTGAAAAAGTTTACATCCGATTGACTAGAAATTTCAACTGTAGCTTTTTCACTAGAATATCTAGTGAAGTACACACGATTTTGGCGATTGATTAACAACAACAAAAGTTATAAACAAATAAAGTCGATTTTTTTTGTCGAGAAAGATCTTTTACCAAACCGTTGCTATTTCGCGAAGAAAAATTCTAAAAGTATAATGATGTGTACTTCACTAGCGACACTTATGTAGATAATGAAAAAAAATTGTTTTGGTTATAGGTGGTGCTGGGCACGACTCCTACTGCTCGCCGCGGAACGCGAGCAGGAGAAAATATCATCATAATATCACAACCAGATATTGGAAATACACCTCATTGTGATCTTAATATGGTTTACATAGTTGGTAAAATATCAAAAAATAATACCAAAATATTGATATTTCAAAAACAAACCAATAATTTGTATTAAAAATCACAAAAATGACCGATCCAAATATTTTCAAGTTATTGAACACTAATTGCAAACTAAATATATTATAAATAATCAATAACGAACAATTTATATTCAAAACCTTAGTTTTAATAAGATATTTTAAAAGCAACTCAAATATCTTATCAAAGGCATAGCGAGATATGATATCAAAGTTTAATGATATTTTCATATCCATGCATGAAACGTGAATATCTTTCGAATAACACGATAAATTCTCATAGCCAAATATGTTATTGATAAAAAAGCGGTTCACGGAAATCGCTGCACAGCCGCCATTTTGTAAAAAAAAGCAATGATTTTTTTTTCTATTCTCCAAGAGTTGCTTAATCCAATGATGTATTATTTATATACCTTACATCTGAAATGTCCTTTAAAAAATCATGAAAAAAAATCATGGAAAAAGCCTTGTTTTTTTTTGAGCATTTGGTGGATATTACCCCTTAACAGTATGGCACGATGTCCCAGCGAAAAAATGTGACATTCGTTGGTTCATATTTGTTGAAACCGTGGGACATTTCAAAGGCGTGCGAGATACTTTCGATAAACGTGGGACATTTCACGGGACGTTTTTCTATGTAGAACATTTTGTTAAGCAGCGGGACTGTCTCGCAAAATGCGAGACGTCTGATCGTTTAACTTAACAACTCATGCGCCTCGATTTTGATAATTAACAGGAATTGGTACAGAATGATCTGTATTGAAGGACAACGAAAAAAATTTTTAGCAGCAGTTGCATTATCTGGCCCGGGAACAATGAATAAGTTTGGGTGATAAAATGATACGGATGAGTGTTAGATGGGATTCTCAGATTGGTCATCAAAAATCAGCGAGTTATGGTCATGGTCATAATTTACTGTTTGTCTGAAAAGGGTTACAATCCGGATTATAGTGCGTTTTCGCAAAAGTTTTGCGGATATGATCGCCGATCGGTTGAATAGCATACATTTTTTTTAACTCTAATATTTGTTCAGGCTCAACCGCTAAGCATAACGGGGCCGAATGTCTTTTGGAGTAGGGAAAAGCCAGCTTGAGTAGAGCCTGTATCCCGACTGCTCCTCCTCAAAACATAAAATACCCTCTCATCTTTTTTTGTTAAAAATACATTTCAAAAATACAACTAAATAAAAATAGTGTGACTTATAACTAATATGTACATTTTCCTATATAACTAATAGCATTGAGGGATGATGAATAGCATACATGTATTGAAGCAAACATAGCTAAGGAATCTTGCCTAACTACTTGCACAATTGCACATTGCCGAAGGTGGATTTAGTGCTATCAGTTCAGAAGGTAATAAATAGAATGATAGTTGATGGAAAACGACAAAGTTACGCTTTGGTTGGTAAGGCAAATTATATTGGGAATTCTGCTGATGGAGGAGTAGATTTAGTGTCTCGAGGTTTACATTAAATTCGTCCTTATTTTAAGCTGAAAGAATTCAAGGATAGTTTGCCACTATTGCTGAAACATTTTCTGAAAAGAGGAAATACACTCGCAGCGGCAACGAATCAGTCTTGCTGATCGGATGCTGGAAACCTCCGCATCGAGAGTTAAGTTTCAGTCTCGTTATTGTACGAGTTGCGGAAAGACTTTTTCGGTGCAGTTCCGAAAGAATTTTGTCAGGTAATGTGTTATTTGAATTTCCGTGCTGAAGTTTTTCATAGTAAATAGAACGATGTTTGGTTTTGTCAACAATTCCAGTACCTAGAACATGTCAAAAATGACAACGTTGCCAAAAATTTGGGGTAAATAATTTTTTGCAGTGCTGCAAGAACGTAAATTTTCAAACTCAACATTCATGCAAGATGAAAAAAATATTCAACATTCATGCATTTTCAACTTTTCAAAAAATAATAGTAAATTTAATACTCATGGAAAAAATTGATTTCAGCGCTATTTATCCTTGAATGCAAAGTACTTCGAAGAAAAAATATAAAAATAGGGGGTAAAGTCCGACGGGAAACGTCTATTGTAGCTGATCCATAATTGTGGAGGAAATGTACAATGAATTTAAGAACAACAGAACTAGAAGAATATTTATTTATGAACAACAATGAAGTAGTGTATTCCTCAATAGCCCTTTCAACATACATTTCATTCAAAACATTATTGATTCACGCCTAACACTTTCGAACTAAGTGCATTTTTGGCACTTGACAAAAAAGACCACTTGGTTAAAGACAGGCGGACGATGGGGTTGACAAAAAGACCACAAAAGACCACCAGGAAGGTGCGGGGGTGTACTGGGAGCATTAGGCCATAATACAAGGAGTGTCAAAAAGTAACCCATAATAATGAGAGATTAGTGAGCAAATCATTTTGTGAATTTTGATTCAATGAATTGTATGGAAACGGTATATATATTCAACATCGAACTTCAGTGTATTTACCACAAATTAAGGAAAATCCGAAGGTTTAATCTTTTATTTCCACGGAAGATAATTATATTACCTTACTTGCAAAAAATTCTACGCCCCTGTTAGCCGTTATCCGGCAGTTAACCGGAACATTCACCATGGCGGACGAAAATATGCGTGTATGCATGTTTTTGAGTTCTTTTTTTCTTTTATTTATTGATTCCTCTTCAGTTTTCGCTACAAAATGGTGTAAGTAGATCTTACGCTTCAGGTTCACCCAGAAATTCTCGATGAGACGCAGCTAAAGGACATTAGGTGGGCTCGCCAACTTGGGTATCACATCGATATTCAGATCCGGCCAGAACACCACATCTTCGCCCTCATGGTATTTCTTGATGAACGACGTAGCTTCCGACAGTACTATACATTTCCCCGTTTACGGCCAGTCTGGATCAATGTCGACCACAACAGCACCTTCTTGGGAACCTTAAAGTGTGAAATGAACTTCACCTCAGAACTCACTTCCTTCGTGGGGAAAGTACAATACGAAGTGCTCTGTAAGTCGTTGTCTAGGGTGAGATAGGTCTCTTCGACCAATACTACCGTCACGTCGCGATTTTCCAGCAAAATCAACCTGACCATCTTATTCAGCCGCTGCCACTGCGTCATTGCCTGCAGCTCCGAGACCAGTGGACGAAACTGCCGCTGCATGACATGTATGTCTATTTTTGCCAGGTAATATTTTTACTGTTTGGCCGGTTCCAAACTTCTGGCCAATCACACGCAGCGATGTAGCCACTTTTCCCTCGGTCTTACTCTTTGGAGTTTCTTGTCGCTCAGGGCCGTCGGCCGTCCGGAACCGAGCTTTCTAAATGTTCTGATTGTTATTTAATGATGCCAAGATGTTGTAGAAGTCGGATCGGGCGCATCCGGCGTCTACAAAGCGCCGTACTATGTCCGTTTTCGTTAGTGCGTGTGAAGGTAAGCCCATGAAAAATCGACAATATAAACGTTATTGTTATCACTCAACAGTTTGATCATTCATTTTTCGATAGGAAATTCAAAAATCTAAACATATAAAAATGCAGCTCTGTCTGTCTGTCTGTCTGTCTATTCCATATAGGCTTGGAAACTACTGAACCGATCGGCGTGAAGTTTTGTATATAGGGGTTTTAGGGGCCGAGAAAGGTGACTAAGATAGTTCGAGACCCCTCCCTCTTTTTGAAGGGAGGGGTCCCATACAAATGAAATATAAATTCATGCACATCTCGAAAACTAACCAAGCAAATAGAACCAAATTTGGCAGGTGGATGTTTTTAGGGGTAACAAATATATCCATAATGGTGTGACACCCCTCCCTCTACTAAAAGAGAGGGGTATCATACAAATGAAACACAAATTTCGTGCAGCTCAAGAACCAATCAAGAAAATACAACCAAATTTGGTATGTGAATGTGAAAGATAACAAATATGTCCATAATGGTTTGATACCCCTCCCTTTTCTAAAAGGGAGAGGTCCCATACAAATGAAACACAAATTCATGCACATCTTGAAAATTAACCAAGCAAATGAAACCAAATTTGGCAGGTGGATGTTTTAGGGGTAACAAATATATCCATAATGGTTTGACACCCCTCCCTCTACTAAAAGGGAGAGGTTCCATGCAAATGAAACACACATTTCTGCACATCTCAAGAACTAACGAAGCAAATGAAACCAAATTTGGCAGGTTGATGTTTTTAGGGGTAACAAATATATCCATAATGGTTTGACACCCCTCCCTCTACTAAAAGGGAGTGGTTCCATGCAAATGAAACACACATTTCTGCACATCTCAAGAACTAACCAACCAAATGAAACCAAATTTGGCAGGTGGATGTTTTTAGGGGTAACAAATATGTCCATTATGGTTAATACCACTCCCTTTTCTAGAAGGGAGGGGTCCCATACAAATGAAACACAAATTCATGCACATCTCGAAAACTAACCAAGCAAATGAAACCAAATTTGGCAGGTGGATGTTTTTAGGGGTACCAAATATATCCATAACAGTTTGACACCCCTCCCTCTTTTAAAAGGGAGGGGTTTCATACAAAAGAAACACAAATTTCGCACAGCTTGAAAACCAATCCACCAAATAGAACCAAATTTGGCATGTAAATGGTTTTAGAGGTAACAAATAAGTCTATAATGGTTCGACACCTCTCCCTCTTAGGGGGGTTCCAAACAAGTGAAACACAAATTTCTGCACATCTCGAAAACTAACCAAACTCGGCTGGAGAATATTTTTAGGGGTAACAAAGATGTCTACGATGTTTCGACACCCCTCCTTCTTCTGAAAGGAGGGGTTCCACACAACTTTCTGCACATCTCGAGAAATAATCAAGCAAATGGAACCAAATTTGATATGTTGAGGTTTTTGAGAGCAAGAAAAATTTTCGACTCCAGACGCCATTGTTAAATTTAAGATGGAAACTTCCGGTTTCTATCCGAAAAATGTCTCCAAATATCATTTTGAAATTCAAGATGGCGACTTTCGGTTTCTGAAAAACAGCGAGATATAACCAAATACCACCCAATATGGGTATTTCCGAAATCGTAATGTTGCACTAAAACCACAAATCGACCTCAGACAACATTTTGAGTTGTAAAATGGCGACTTTTGGTGACTGAAAAACTGCCGGAAATGACCCAAAAACAACCAAATATGGGTGTTTCTTTAACCAGAATGATGCTCAGAAGCCAGAAATTGTCTCCAAATGCCAATTTGAAATCCAAGATGGCGACTTCCGGTTTCTGAAAAATAGGGTATGGTTATTTCCGGGATTGTTTTTATGCACTGAAGCTACAATTTGACCTCAAACAACTTTTTGAATTGTAAGATGGCGACTTCCGGTGACTGGAAAAAAGACGAAAATGACCAAACACCACCTAATATGGGTGTTTCTTTAACCAGAATGACGCTCAGAGGCCAGAAATTGTCTCCAAATATTATTTTGAAATTCAAGATGGCGACTTTCGGTTTCTGAAAAACAGCGAGATATAACCAAATACCACCCAATATGGGTATTTCCGAAATCGTGATGTTGCACTAAAACCACAAATCGACCTCAGACAACATTTTGAGTTGTAAAATGGCGACTTTTGGTGACTGAAAAACTGCCGAAAATGACCCAAAAACAACCAAATATGGGTGTTTCTTTAACCAGAATGATGCTCAGAAGCCAGAAATTGTCTCCAAATGCCATTTTGAAATCCAAGATGGCAACTTCCTGGTGCTGGAAAATAGAGGCAACTGACCAAATACCACCCAATTTGAGTGTTTCCAGAACCAGAATGTCAACCAGAATGACGCTCAGAGGTCAGAAATTATTTCCAAATGCCATTTTGAAATCCAATATGGCGACTTCCGTTTCGTAAACAACAGTGGCGAATGACCAAATAACACTCAATATGGGTATTTCCGGGATTGTTCTGTTCTGATGCACTAAAACCACAAATCGACCTCAGACAACATTATGAATTGTAAGATAACGACTTCCGGTGAATGGGAAACTGCCGAAAATGACCAATTACCACCCAATATCGGTGTTTCTTCCACCAGAATGACGCTCAAAGGCAAGAAATTGTCTCCAAATACCATTTTGAAATCCAAGATGGCGACTTCCGCTTTCTTAAAAACAGCCAAAAAAACAGCCGATTTCCATCCAATATGAGATGCTCCGATACCAGAATGATAAACAGGAGCTAGAATCGACCACAGACAACATTTTGAATTCTAAGATGGTCACTTCCGGTTTCTGGAAAACAGCCGAAAATGACTAAATAACACCTATTATGGGTGTTTCTTGACCCAGAATGACGCTCAGGGGCCAGAAATTGTCTCCAAATGCTATTTTTAAATCCAGGATGGTGACTTCCGGTTTCTGAAAAAAAAGCCTAAAGTGACCGAATACCACCCAATATGAGTATTTCTTTAATCAGAATGATGCATGGAGCTAAAATTGACCTTAGACACCATTATGAATTGTAAGATGGCAAAGTCTGGAAAACAGCCGAATACTACTACATATGAATATTTCCGTAATCGAAATAATGTATAGAAGCCAAGCATTGACCCTGGAAACCATCTTGAATTCGAAGATGACCACTTTCAGTTTCTGAAACACAACGAAAATAACTGAATACCACCCAATATGAGTTTTTCCGGAATAGAGGTGATGTACTAAAGGCAAAAGTCGACAACATCATTACGATAAAACCAATCATTTCAAACGATAAAAACAAATTGCAAGAAATCAATGAATTTGGAATGTTGAAAATTAATAAATTAAACACAAAAATAGGCGGGACGAAGTTTGCCGGGTCAGCTAGAAAGCATATAAAAAGTTATGCATAACACAAAACCCAAAATTAATCCACATAGCGGTAAGACCCAGCCTTTCTCTTTCGAACTTATTATTTGTTTGAATAGATTTACTTTAAACCTTCAATTAATAGAAAAAAATACACCTTGATAATTTCTGCTGGATCTATTTTTCACTCTAAATAACGAATTTCTGGTAGTCAAAAGCATAACTATACCGAACCTTTTGGAGGTAACATGGAATAAATATGTTTTAAATATATGATGAGATTTTTTTTCGTTTCTGGTATAATCAACACGTCACTCAATATGAGAATTTGTGGAATAGTATACTACCCAGAGGCCAAAAATCAACTTCAGACGCCATTTTAAATTTTCGGATAGCTAGTAGCTTCCAGTTTCATTACCCAATGTGAGTTTTTCAGGAACCGGGATAATGCTTAGAGGCCGGTCCGCATAATCAATAACCGTAAAACGTGCTTAACAACTAGTTCGGGATATAGTCCCGACTGTATGGGGTATTGTTAAACCATACGGATTATCATCCGTTTATGGTTATTCATTATGCGGGGGGAATCAACTTCATACTTCATTTTAAAATCCGATTTTGCGACCTATGGTTTCTGGAAAACAACCTTAAATTGCCAAATTCAATCCAATAAAGGTATATTCACTCTTTGGGGCCTAGAATATTGATGTTGTATTTGAAGGTATAATTGAAGTATAAACTGTGAAATTTGACCTTATATTTGTGCTAAAGAAATATCGAAATGAAAAAATGACTCCTGATTTCAAAGACTTTAATCACGAGCAATACCGGGAACGTTCAAATAGTACAATATATTCTGATCAATCGATTTCGTTTCTTTCCATAACATTTGAATCACGTATCAAATTGTTATGAAATTAGTTATTTTTTCGTTTGAGAGACAGCCCGTAGTTATGTTCAAATGAGTTGTGTTATCTTTTAGTTAATAGACTTTCGTTGTTTTCAGAATTTAATTCATAACGGTTGAAATAAATATCCGATTATAATTAAATGAAATGGCAGACAAACCTTTCATTTGACACGAAATTGTTGAAATAAATCCAGCCATCTTTGGGAAAACGAAAGAATTTGAAAAGTCATCGTATCATTTTTTATTTCACAACTTTTGAACCACATGCCTATTCATTATAAAATTCATTAGTTAATCGGTTGTGTAGTTTGTAAGATAATGAAGTTTCGTGATTTTCACATTTTGATACATTACAGTCAAAGTTACAGTCCGATTACAATGAAATTCGATAGGTTGTTATGATTTATTATTATTTGACACTAATTTTGTGAAAATCGGTTCAGCCATCTCTGAGCAAAGTGAGTGAGTTTAAGTATTCTTCGGAATATGTTTTTCTTCATAGCTAGATTTCACATTTTTAAATATAACAGGCAGAGTAAGAGTCCGATTGCAAACCAAATCAATAGGGTCTCATGGGATAACTAGACCTTCCATTTGACACTGATTTTATGAAAATCGGTTCAGCCGTCTCTGAGAAACATGAGTGAGATTAAACAGTCTCCAGAACACGTTTCCTTCCATAACTTTTGAACCACATGTTCAATCTTCATAAGATTCAAAAGTTAAGGGTTTTTTAGGTAGACCGTTCATTTAAAACCTATTCTGTTCAAATCGGTTGTGTAGTTTCTGAGATAATCATGTTTCGTGATTTTTACATTTTGATACATAACCTCTAAACTAAAAATCCGATTACAATGAAATTTGATAGGGTCTTATGGGGCAATTAGACCTTTCATTTGAGAATAATTTTATGAAAATCGGTCCAGCCGTCTCTGAGAAAAGTGAGTGAGAATAAAAAACTGCACACACACACACATACAGAAAATGCTCAGCTCGTCGAGCTGAGTCGAGTGATATATGCCATTCGGCCCTCTGGAACACTTTTATATCTTCGGTTTTGCAAGTGATTGCTATACCTTTCTAGGAGAAAGGCAAAACGTGTGAACAACGTGAATCCTTTTACTGTTCACCCTTTTTAGATAGTTACGGCTCTGCACTACGGCTATTTTCATTATTTTTCAGTGCTAATACAAAATAAAAACACGTAGTGTTTTAAATAAAAGCGAGCTGAGCATTTTCTGTATGTGTGTGTGTATGTGCAGATTTTTATTCTCACTCACTTTTCTCAGAGATGGCTGAACCGATTTTCATGAAACTAATCGCAAATGAAAGGTCTAATTGCCCCATGAGACCCTTACAAATTTCATTGTAATCGGATTTTTAGTTTAGAGGTTATGTATCGAAGTGTAAAAATTAGAAAACATCATTATCTCGAAAACTACACAACTGAATTGAACAAAATTGTTTTCAAATGAACGGGCTACCTGAAATACTCTTAACTTTTGAATTTTATGGAGATTAAACTTGTGGTTCAAAAGTTATGAAAAGAAACGTGTTCTGAAGACTGTTTAATCTCACTCATGTTTCTCAGAGATGGCTGGACCGATATTCATAAAATCAGTGTCAGATGGAAGGTCTAGTTGCCCCATAAGACCCCATTGATTTTTTTTTGCAATCGGACTATTATTTTGCCTGTTATATTTGAAAATGTGTAATCCAGCTATGAAAAGGAACATGTTCCGAAGACTACTTGGACTCACTCACTTTTCTCAGAGTTGGCTGACCCGATTCCCACAAAATTAGTGTCGAATAATAAGCCTAGCTGCCTCATAACACCCTATTGAATTTTACTGCAATCGAACTGTAACTTCTTCTGTAATGTACCGAAATGTGAAAATCACGAAACTTAATTATCGCAGAAACTACACAACCGATTTGATCAATATTATTATCAGATAAGCGGGCTAGTTAAGGGTTAACTGATGAATTATGATTGAACACTTGGTTTATAATTTTGGCTGCCCTATACGTTGCTGCCCTAATAAATTGTTTATAAAACAACGAAAGTCTATTATCTCAAATATTACATGATTTATTTGAACATAAATAGTGTCATACGAACGAGTTATCTCTCAAACTTACAAATAACAAACTTCATAACAATTTGATATATGGCTCAAAAGTTATGGAAAGAAAAGAAATTCGAAGACTATTGAAAACTATACCTGCTTTGATCGATATATAAGGCCTCAACATAATTTAAATGTGGTATCGTACTATTTGAACGTTCCAAATTCATTGATCTCTTGCGATGTGTTTAAAATCTGCAAATGCATGACGCATCGGCCATAAGATATGATCAAATTCAAATAACAAATCGTTTAGAATGATTGGTTTTATCGAAATGACAACATCCTCGACTTTTGGCTTCTGTTCTGTTCTGCTGTTTTCCAGGAACCGGAAGTCACCAACCTAGAATCCAAAATGGGGTCTGTGGTCGATTTCAGCTGCTGTGGATCATTCTAGATCCGGAGATACTCATGTTAGACGGAAATCGGCCATTCTTGGCTGTTTTCCAGAAACCAGAAGTTGCCATTTGAGGTCAATTTTTAGCCTCTTGCAACATTCTGGCTCCGTAGATACTCATATTGGGTATTTGGTCACTTTGGGCTGTTTTTCAGAAACCGAAAGTCGTCATTTTGGACTTTAAAATTGCCTGTGAAATTAATTTCTGTCATCTGGGCGTAATTCTGGTTCCGGAAACATTCATATTGAATGGTATTTGGTCATTTCCGGCTGTTTGCCAAACACCGGAAGTCACCATCTTAAAATTCAAGATTGTGTCTGTGATCAATTTTTAGCTTCTGTTCATCTTTTTGGTTCCGGCGATACTCATATTTAATGGCAATCGTCCATTTCAGGCCGTTTTCCAGAAACCGAAGTTGCCATCTTACAATTCAAAATGTTGTCTGAAGTCGATTTGTGGCTCCATTGCATCATTACGGTTCCGGAAATACCCATATTGGGTGGTATTTGGTCGTTTGCCGCTGTTTTTCTGAAATCGAAGGTCACCATTTTTGATTTCATAATGGCATTTGAAGACAATTTCGATCGATTTTAGCTCCTGTGTATCATTCTAGATCCGGATATTATTATATTGGGTGGAAATCGGCCATTTTTGGCCGTTTTCCAGAAACCGGAAGTTTAAGCCATTTTACAATCTAAAATGTTGCCTGAGGTCGATTATGGAACAAATTTTTGACACTAAAAACATTCACCTGCCAAATATGGTTCCATTTACTCGGTTAGTTCTTGAGATGTGCAGAATTTGTGTTTCATTTGCATGGCACTCCTCCCTTCCAAAAGAAGGAGGGGGTTAAAAATACTATGGACATATTTATTACCCCTAAAAAAATTCGGTTCCATTTGCTTGGTTTGTTCTTCAGTTGTGCAGAAATTTATGTTTCATTTGTGTGGGACCCCTCCCTTCAAGAAGAGGGAGGGGTCTGAAACTATCATAGGAACCTTTATAGGAACCTTAAAAGTGAATATACATTTATTGGATTGAAGCGTTCATGTAAATCTATTCAAACAAATAAAAGTTTGAATGAGAAAGGCTGGGTCTGACCGCTAGGTGGATTAATTTAGGTTTTGTTTTGACGTAGAACTACGTCACTCAGGAAGTTTGGCTACATAGGGATATAAAATGAAAACCTAGAACCGGAAAAAGTAAAAAATATGTACATTTTGAAATGCTAGTTTTCGAAGGATTTCCTTCGTTCTTGTAGCAATCGATTGGCAAATCTTCTAAGAATCCTCCTAAATACGGAAAATTATAATTTTATGCTTCGAACTATTGTACTATTGAAAATTGTCAAGCCTTGTCGAAACACAAAACCTATGATTTTTCGGGATATGATTGCTTTCCCAAGCACGGCCGAAGTATAGACCTAGTAATTCGGAATATACTATTTGGTCAAATAAGAGCCTACCTCCCAGATGGTCTCGAGGTACGATGCTGGCTTATCAAGCCAGTCGTCGTAGGTTCGAGTCTCGGCTCGGGGGAGACTGTTAGTGTCAGTAGGATCGTAGCGCTAGCCCCGCAATTGTCCTGTACACTAAACAGTCGGCTGCGAGGTCTGTGTATAAATAAACAGAATATCAAGTTCCGAATCGGAATGTAGCATCAAGGCTTTGCTTTGCAAGAGCCTGTTTCAGCCGAAACTGCTCATATTAGTTCTAGACAACGACTACAACAGTCCTCACTCAGTAGCAGCAGCAGCAGGGCTGCGGATAGCAGCAGTTGCAGCGGGAATCACTGCAGCGGCACTTCCTCTAGTAAAATACTGTCTTTGTGCGGTAGCGGGCAGTATCAGTAGTAGATGCATTCAATGAAAAGTTGCCTCACGGTGCTCCCACAGACCGTTATTATAAAAAATGCACTGAGGATCTAAAGCGGCACTTCCTTTAGTAGAATGTTGTCTTTGTGCGGTAGCGGGCAGTATCAGTAGTAGATGCATCTAATGAAAAGTTGCCTCACGGTGCTCCCACAGACCGTTATTATAAAAATGCACTGAGGATCTAAAGCGGCACTTCCTTTAGTAGAATGTTGTCTTTGTGCGGTAGCGGGCAGTATCAGTAGTAGATGCATCTAATGAAAAGTTGCCTCACGGTGCTCTCACGGATCGTTATTAAAAAAAATGCTCCAAAGGATCTGAGCATACCATTCGATTTGTTTACATCCTGAATCTCTGGTCAAAATTCCAAAACTGTCTTACGGTACATTTTTGTACCTTTTGTAGGTCGTAAAGTACAAAAAAGTAACATAAAAACGACGATATTCTCACCGTAAAGCACATTTTTCCACCACCATTTCATTAAAAAACTATTAATACTTCTGTACACTCCAATTAATATTCTCTGTACACTCCAAGAATTATATTTCATTGCATTTACAATTGTTGGAAAGCAAGGTTGCATATTCAATTTTGGGGTGTCAATTACATTCAATTGGCCGCGTGCCGATAGCTCGCTCCACAAGCACAATTTTTAAACTTGATGTAAGACAAATTTGTAGTCCTAAAGTATTGCTACAAGTAGAAGAAAGCAATGCTCCAACTCTTATGCTAAAAGTGTGAGAGCCTATATTCATCGGGATGTTCAGCCAATATTCGCGGTGAATATTTTAATATTCACCGCGAATATTGACTGAATATTGCAATGAATATGGGCTCTTACGCTTCAGGCATAAGAGTTGGATCATTGCACTATTCGACAAACAGGTAGTACTACTTAAGGACTACAAGTTTGTCATACATCATATTTTTAAATTGTACTTTTGGAGCGAGCTATCAGCACGCGGCGAAAAAGCACCCCAAAATTGAATATGCAACCTTGTTGGAAAGATTTATTCGAAAATCCCACAGTGCACAGTGGTCCAAACTTAAAAATCGTGATCGTTTTGGTTTTGACTGTGAAAAATTGATTTTATGTATTCAATGTCTTCAGCAAAATTGTTTCAAACCACAAGGCCTTACTTTTGACGTTTTTGGTTTTTCGATCAATCCACCTAATAGTTAGATAAAAAAAATATTTTCTCTAATTTTCAATATACCAGATTGCTTCTCACAGCAAAGTTGTAGAAAATTTTCAAAAAAAGGAGCTGAATACTGTGATGTCCTGTCTGTACTTTGGACACAAAAAAATAGAGTTTTTTGTGGAACACCTCTCTTTAAAATCAGATTTTTGTTTATAATTTTGGAATATAATCAAGTCGATTAAATATATATATATATATATATATATATATATATATATATATATATATATATATATATATATATATATATATATATATATATATATATATATATATATATAGATATATATATATATATATATATATATATATATATATATATATATATATATATATATATATATATATATATATATATATATATATATATATATATATATATATATATATATATATATATATATATATATATTTGGCAGAGCTGTATGCCACCACGGGTCGGTATTTGGCGATTACCGTAGGCCACGGAAGTGCTAACTGCAAGAACGCAGTCCCGAACCATCAGCGAGAGCTAGCCTAGGTTGTGGTGAGACTCAGGCATTCGGCCGCCGAATTCTCACAAAAGCCACATTATCCGGAAGCAGCTCTGACGGAGCGAATAGTGCCGCTCCCACCACCCAAATGCACTAATTCGCCCATTGGGATTGATGCCAGTAAGTTCCCAATTACGGTAACTGGTCGCAACGCCATATGATAAGAGTCGGATTTCGTTTTCGTACCACGATTCTGGGCTGGCACCTGCGCCGAGCTCCCTTAGTAAGGTCGTGTGACAACGGCTTGAAACGGCGAGACAACAACCGGTGCAGGGGTCTCCGTCCCGTAAAGCCTGGCAGGCCTTCCAGTACGTTCCAAATTCATTGCCCGGTGGGAACCAGGCAGGAGTGGGATCAGATGTCCTTTCCTGACTTGCGCCGGTCGGGGGTGTCATAGTTGCTCATAAGGCGCTATGGCAGCCGCCCCTAGCCATGGCCTCACTGCTTCGGCATAGACTACCATGGGACCAGATAGGCGACCACTCCAGTATTGATAAGGATAGCGGCTGGAAGGGGGACCCACTTAACAAAAATGAACAGTAATAATGAAGATCAACAATTGGGCGCAGATGGGTTGAAAAACCCGTTTGCACGAGGAGGCATCCAGAGGTCTCCGCCGAGAAAGGCGGAGATGGATGCAGTAAAGGACGCCTGCGAAGACGGCAAAGGCAGTACGCCTACCGGATCGACGCAAGACATCGCAGTGGCTGGTCCACTGTTGATAAAGGCGATCGGAAGACAGCGAGACACGCTACCGAAGGTAGTAGCGCTGTCGGAGCAGCTCGATGCCATAATCGAGTTTGCGAAAAGTCGCACCAACACGACGAAGTACCTGAAGCAGGCTCTCTACATGCTTCGGTCCTCCGTCGATGTTGCGAAGAAGGAGCACGCCGAGCCCAAGGCAAGAGCGGTGGCGGCAGAGAAGAATGCAACGGAGGTGACCGGAAGGGCGACGAAGTCGGTCCAAACGGACACCTGCATGTTTGCAGCGGTTTGCGCCTCCGGGTCAGCCGCAAAAAGAGCAAGGCAGTCTCCGGGGGAAGCCCCCGAGAACAGCAAGAAACGGTTGGTTGTGCTAAGCCCGCGAGATAGCACACCAACGGCCTCCAAGTCCGCCGAAAAGTCTGCCGAAGTGGCAGCTACGGGAAACCCTTGGGTTACCGTGGGAGGAAGGAAGCGCCAAAAAGACAGCAAGCGCAACGACGAGAAGGCGACAAATCGTCCAAAAATGGGAAAGAAGGCGCGAAGCAGGGGCGACGCCCTCATACTCAAGACGGAGGGGTCCAAGTACTCCGAAGTCTTGAAGAAAATGAGAGGCGAAACCCAGCTCAAGGATCTGGGAGCGGATGTGCGGACCATCCGTCGTTCTCGCACCGGCGAGATGATCCTTGAGCTCCGTAAGGATGCTAAAAACAAGGGCGCTGCCTACAAGACGGTAGCCGAGCAGGTCCTCGGGAAAGATGTGCAAATTCGGGCACTCACCTCAGAGGTGACTCTCCAGCTCAAAAACCTGGATGAAATCACCGAGAGGTGCGATATTGCACAGGCCCTCAAGGAGAAGTGCGGAGTGGAAGTAGCCACTGAGGTAATTCGCCTCCGAAAGGGTCCAGCGGGGACCCAGGTGGCCACTTTCCGGCTTGCATCGGCCGATGCAACTCTGGCCCTGAAGACAGCCAAACTTAAGGTTGGCTGGTCAGTATGTCCCCTGAGCATACTCCAGCAGCCGGACGTTTGCTTCAGGTGTTTCGAGGGAGGACACAAGTCCTGGACCTGCAAGGGGCCCGATAGAAGCCAGTTATGTAGGCGTTGTGGTGGTGCTGGCCATAAAGCTAAAGACTGCGGGGAGCCTCCCAAGTGCTTGGTATGTACTGGAAAACGGGACGCCAAGCACTTTATGGGAGGCCCACGGTGCCCAGCCGGTAAGGCGGCCACGAAACCACGGGCGTGAGGGTGACACAATTTAACCTGAACCATTGCTATGCGGCACAGCAGCTGCTATACCAAGCAGCGTCTGAGTCGCGGTCGGACATCGCAATCGTATCGGACCCCTACTGCATTCCTCCCGGAAACGGTGATTGGGTTGCAGATAAGTCCAGTACGGCGGCCATATGCACGACCAGCAAGTTCCCGGTTCAGGAGGTTGTGTCAACCTCAAATGAAGGATACGCGGTTGCCAAGGTGGACGGAGTGTTCTACTGCAGTTGTTATGCTCCGCCGCGTTGGTCTATCGAAAGGTTCACCCAGATGGTCGATTTGTTATCTATGGAGCTGACGGGACTAACACCCTTAGTAGTGGCGGGCGACTTCAACGCTTGGGCTGTTGAGTGGGGAAGCCGCCGCACGAACCGGAGGGGTCAGATCTTGTTGGAAGCTTTGGCAAAGCTCAACCTAGATCTGGCCAACGTTGGAACCAAGTGTACATTTAGCAGAAATAGTGCGGAGTCGATCATCGACGTGACGTTCTCCAGCCCAGGACTGCAATATACCGCCAACCTAGGAATGGTAAGTCACCGGTATACTGGTGGACC
>NC_073694.1:121747209-121787763 GCF_029784165.1 Wyeomyia smithii
GTTTAATAATGAAACTGATGGGGTGAAATGTTCGAACAATACGTTTTATACCAAAGCTTCGTCAGATAATTAGAAAGAAGGAGGGGCTACATAGATAATGGAATGGTAGAGACAAATGTTTCTTGAAAGCTGCGCCGGCCGCTGTCGTAATATTAACACCAACACAAACATGCATTTTTGCAAGGTTTTTTCCGCTAGCAGCAGCATTTGGTAAAACAGAAAATTCAATTAGCCGCTTCTGTACCAAAATTTCGAGGCACCAAAAGGTGCCAGTTGCCGATTATATTGTTGTTTTGTATCGATTGTATCGGTTAGTGTCGACTGTGCTTGGGAAGAGAGGTAGTGATTGGCTGCGCGGTATGATTTAGACAATCGATATTAATTACCAATTTTTCAATTCTCAAACAAAAGTTTGTTTTTGTTACATAAATTTAACCGTAAAAGAATTTCTGATCGATTGATGCCAAAACCTCGAAAACCTGATTATAGATGACTGCAAAATAAGCGCTCAAAACCTGACCACTTTTCTCTGGTTTTCCCTGGTTGAATTACTAGATTTTCAAATTCAGGGGCCTAACTTCGATATAGACGTTAGTCAACGTCAAAAATCGGAAATTATCGTATATAAATACGTATATCAATAAATAGCATACCATTATTCCTCAGTACGTACATCGCCTCCAAAATAGTACGCATATGCTGTTTTTGTGCATCAAATGCGAGTTTGTATGATATATGAGTGCGGATATTGGAATCGAAACATTATTATACGTATGAAAATATTGACTGGGTAACCCGCAAATTTGCAAAAAAAAAAATTACGAAGAACGAAACATAACGCCCACCAGTGATCATTTAGTTTTGTACGATTCACTCGAAACGAAATGCGCACTCCACCTTGAATTTTTGATCTATATTGACAAATTCAATGATGAGAACGAAAACTCTGATTCACTAGCAGTCTTACGAATACATAAAGTACCATTCAACACAGAAAAATCTTTGCAAAAACATCAAACGAAAATAGTCAACCAAATTTGCAGCTATTCAGGCGCTATTCGGGTGCTGAAGAAAACCCCCTGCAGAAAAGATGCAAACTGCTTAAAATAGGCTCGGGATGATTGGAATTTAATCGATTTTTTTTTTTCAATTTAAATGATTTTTGTTAATGTATGCCAAAACTGTTTGAGAATCTTAAAACAAGCGACAGAGCAAAAGATAGAGAACAAATTGATAGGCTTATTTCTCCTTACAGATTTTGAGTATTTTGACTCAATGCACAGGCGGCTCCTTAAGCTGCTTAAAATATGTTCCCTACACTCAAAATATTTTTCACATTATTGTTACGTGAAATTTCCTGTACTTATTCATTTTCTGTCATTTTGCATGATTTATGTGGCAAACATAACATCTACGTGAAAATCACACGCATATTATGTTTTATCACTAGCATCTACGTGAGCTTGGCAACGTCAAACAGAATGTTATAGAAGATGTATCGCGTGAACTCTCTGTGTGAAAATATACAGAAATCAAAATGGCGAAGCTGTTGTCTAACTCAGTTTCTGAAAATAAAATAGAATTTCTCAACGGCTTGCCAATAAGTGAGCTTTCGAAAAACCGTACAAATTTGACATCGAGTCTCGAGCTTACAGGTTTCACACAGATTCAGTTCAAAGGTCGAGGAAACTCCTGTACATAAACAGTTGCAGCGCACAGTAGTTATCGCCGGTAAATGTCGTAATATTTGTCAGTTTTTATGTCGTTTGATTCATTTACGAATCGGCAATTTTGCCTGGTCATGCGATTCATCAAGCAACATATTTGGATAATTTCTAAAAACTATTTCCCGTCTCTTAAGAATTGGGAAAACAAAATTTAGAAATTTTACGTTGTATAAAACGTAGTAGCTAGCAGATAAACGAATGCTTTTCACTTTACCGGCAGTTGAATTCTACGTGAAATTCACATAAAATGCATACTTCTACTCCAGCGGTTCTTAACCTTTTTTTGTTCGCGTACCCCTTGGCGATATTTTTCATATCGATTGTACCCCCTCCCCTGGCTTGAAATGTTCTCGCAGAGTGGGAGAGAGAAGTGATAGATAATGTTGCGTTAGTCTTGTTTAGGTTTCAAATTAAACTATGGTTTGGTTGATTGCTACAGTAATGTTTTAAGAGCAAGATTGAAAAACAAATGAAGTATTTTAGAGAAAAATTGCTTTGTCCGCCATTACTGATTTTTCTCTCGCGTACCCCCTGAAGGCTTTCGAGTACCCCCACACGCTCGTTCAATTTTACTCTAAATTGGTTAGAAGTACTCACTTTCGTATTTTGATTCAAAATGTCAAAAAATAAGTAATATTGATTAACGAAACTGAGTAACTTTCACCCAGTTTTCGTATTTTTTTGTTTTGCTCACTTTTGGGTCACCGTTCATTTTATATCAGTTTGCTATAAACAAAAGCTAGGCATTTAACAGTTCCCTGTTTGTTTCGCTTATTCGTACATGGATTTAGTTTTGAAAGTACCGCAACGAATAGTTTACAATAAAATAATAATCCGCTTTTTGATATATGAGCCACAAGTCAAATAAGTGTGTGCTGCAGTAGTGAGGGAACGAAACGCGAAGAATGAGTGCATAAAAACATCGGACACGTCCGCTTGTTCGAATAACTTCTGTTTTTGTTACATTGATTTTGTAACATATTGATCAAGCTATTTAAAAAATAATAACAGTTACTCAGTTTTGCTAATTCATGCTTTTTTTTTAAATGAGTAAGTAGTACTCAGTTTTTGACATTTATCCATGCTACTCAAAAATGAGTAACTACATGGTTACTCTGTTTAGGGTAGATCCACTATTAACAAAATTGAGTCAAAATTTACCCAATTGAGAGTAAAAACGGCCGAGCGTGTAGGGGTACGCGTACCCCAGGTTGAGAACCGCTGGTCTACTCTATAAGATTCACAGGATAAATCATCTCACCAGTTCATGATGAACTCAAATGACAATCACGTAAAATCTACGTGAAAATGACAGTGGAAAATATTCATATAACCTTTCCGGTAATTATAACGTGAAAAATATTTTGAGTGTACCCTATATAGACTATTTAGTCCGACCTGTATCTCGAATTCCAACTTTCATTATTTGTATTAGGGGTCTTCACGTTGAGCTCGTATACAAATATCCAGCCTTAAACTGTGTATCTTCTATTACTCGTCAATGGACGTAAGTAATTTTACGACTGGGTCCTTCCTACACCGACTGGGTCCTCCCTATACGAGCTCGACATTAATGCCCGTATTGATTTAAAATTTGAATTTTATATTTTATACATATATACATATTTTATACATATTGAATATTTTATATTTTAGACATATCACAAAAACACTGACGCAGTAATCTGATTCTATTTTCGTTTTCCTTCCAACTCATATCCGAGTGATAATTTTGATTTATCGGCTACACTGATCGGTACAGTCAGCTGACCATCACGCATGAAAATGGCCTAAATGATTGCATGTTATCGTTAAAAAAATGAAATTAAACTATTTAAAAAATTTACATTGCACTGCGTACAATATGCGTTACATTGCGTAGTCCTACGTTATCACTTTATACAATCCTCAGGATTATATACTTGTAGTAATGTACACCTTGTGGTATTTTGAAATCGAAATTTCAGCTAAAGTATATGCCATACAGATAAAGATTATATTAATACAGTTAAATCAAAGTTCTAAATTTGTTTGGAATTTCTTTTACGAGTCTTGTATTAATTAAAGTTATGTGATAGCTTTAATTTACCGGCTGCACTGATCTGTACAGTCACCTGACCGTTTTGCATGAAAATGGCCTAAATGATTGCATGTTAAGGAGCACACTTTTTATTGTTTTGCCAGATTTAAATGTTAAATTATCAGTTGGTCGCAGCGGAGAAATTACATTGCATTGCGTACAATTTACATTACATTTCGTAGTCCTGCGTTACTATTTTATACAATCTTTAGAACTATATACTTGTAGTGCAAGTAGGCTAGTAATGTTTTTGAAACAAACTTTAGCTATAGTATACATATTGATAAAGATTATGTAAATGCAGTGAAAAAAATCAAAGTTTTAAATTTGAAATGATACGAGTCTTATACTTTACTAAAAAAAAACAAGTCTGCAAAATTGATTTATATAAATAGTGAAATTAACGTAAACAGTGATTTTTCTGTTTTTTCATCAGGAATAGGACTTATTTAGAAAAGTAAGACTGCATTGATTGCTTTTTTGAAAAAAAACAAGCTAATTTTTTCATTTTTTCATGAAAAGCGTAATAAGTTATTTAGTAAGAGCGGGAAAATAAAGCATTCCTAATCAACAACAAAGGTAATTTTAACGTACTTCGAATACTTGCCAGTACGGAGGATCAGCTAGTGCTTATTTTTTATCACAATTTTGAATTTAATGGACGATAGATGTTTGAAGGTTGAAAACCAGAGCGCAACTAGCTGAACTGTAGCTGGCTGGTTTTACTAGAGATCTCACGATTCAAAAATATAAAAATGACAAGGTGAGCAAATTCATACACTGGACTACCATGAGTCGTTACAGTTTATTCATCACATCGGTATATGTTATTAATTCTATATAGATACGCGATACCATAAGCCATTTCTTCTCTCTGCAATACAACGAAAAAAAAAAACTTATAATTTACCGATCACATGATGCCTTTTAGCACTTTGTGGCAACATCTACGGCAACTGTACCATCACCAGAACAATTTTGTAAATAATGGAACTTGCAACGATCGTTGATTTCTCTATTAGTGTCAATATGGTCAATTTACTCGCATGACACCACAGCGCAACACAGGTATCATAAAACGAAATCATATATATATATATATATATATATATATATATATATATATATATATATATATATATATATATATATATATATATATATATATATATATATATATATATCAAGTCAATATATATCAAGCCTTCGAAAATTCACTTTGAACACACACCAAATATTACGATGTTTTGAGGTTCAGAACTTACTAGATAAATACAAAAAACGGTCACGTGGATACTAGTTAGGAAGCAAAACAATATACATTTTGGATTTTCACACTTCTAGGTTCTGACACTTTTCATAAGTCATAACCATAAAACACTAGTTTGAAGAATCTTTTCATGTATAAATATTTAAAGAAGGTCGAGCTGATTAGGTATAATGTTCCAGCAATTTTTATAAACGATCACGAAAATGATAGCTGTTCAAATCAACTGTTCGGGTGGTACTGCTAGACAAGCAAACAGCAGGAGTAACATAAAGATCGGACCAATAAATAAATAAATGCAACTATATATGTTGACTGTATGCGTTGTGCTTCGAAGCTTACGCGTGAAGCTTATTCGTCTGTTGTTACTGCATTGAAAAAATATCTTGCAGTGTGATCGGTTGACGTCGATCACACTGATCAAATGTCAAGCGCAACTGATAGTGAATATATATTTATGTTCTATACCGATTATTTATCATTTTAGTTGCGTTTATTATTCCTATATTCCCTTTTTTTCCACAAAGCCGTTGGTGAAATAATCAGTGAAAATTCCAAATTCATTGCAGAAATGGTCGGCGTGAAGCCAAACTGAGCCAAGCTCCAAAAAAATTATTTCGAATAATCGGCGTTCAATGTTTAACCACACCGTATGTTTACTGCAAGCTGCAACAGAGAATTTTCGTTCATAGTCAAATAATTTCGTTTTTCGATGAAAGATAGGCTATTAATTTTCATATCCGCTGGTGTGAAAAACTCAATTTGAAAAAAAAAACTGGCTTTTAGTTCGATCTAGTCGCACGCCCAGAGCCGTAGCTACTCCGTTTCGCGTGGGGGGCCAGAGAATTTTTATTTAATAAAACGTTATTTTTTGTGGAGTAAGCAGTTAAAAACCGTTATGTGCTCGACAAAAAAAGGATCTTTACGCGTCCAACGGAGTTCTCGGGTACTCACAAATTAAAATTATAATACCGTTTGCAGTTTTCGTCCCATTTCGATCGTTTTAGCACCTAAAGATTCAGAAGCTCATTTATTTTCAAATAAGCGTTAGGGGTGTCCCGTAAAAATTCTCTTATTCCCGAAAATCCGGTTTTCTGGGTTTATATTCCCGGAAATTCCCGGAAATAAAGCAGGGATATAAACTTTATCATTTTGCCTTAAAGTGGCGAGCCAGCTTGTGGTTAAAAACCTTATTAAAAAAAAATATATACAAATTGCTAACTTAAATGAGCAGGTTTACATTGTGTAATTGAGTTTCAGGGGACCAATTTTTTACGCAGGTTATGCTAGTTTTACTCTAACTGAGTAAGAGCTTCGTACATTTACTTTATATTCATATCGAGCTTGTATTCAAATACCCAGCCGTAAAAATACTCACCTCAATTGACGAGTAATGGAAGATATACAGTAGGGCGCCAGTGAGATGAATGAAAAAAGGTCATTCGAATATCGTTTAGCGGTAGGGTTCAAAAGTCCCCATGCAAAATTTCAGCTAAATCGGCCTTTGGGAACACGGCCCTCAAAGCGATCAATGTTTCAACTCTCTGACTGATGAAATGCACAGGTAAATGTTCATGATATCGTCGATATCGAATTTTTTTATGCCAAATGTCTAAAAGATGCATGAAACGTCGAGATCTGGTGTACCTTATCGGAAAAAAATTTTTTTGGATGATTTTTTTTCGAGAAGACGAAACTTTTGAGCCCTATCGTTAAACGAAATTCAAATAAATCCAGCTTCGAGAGTCGCCGACCGATGTCAACCAACGATACTGAGAGAATCTATTCGCGAAGAAATACTGGGAGAATGGAGCGATTCAACCGTCAGCCCAAATTCCAAATTTTACGATAGGCTTTGTTTGATCAGTGTTTACCATCAGACCAGGTAGAGTGTGGAGCCTAGTTCAAAGTCCGGTCAGATTACAATTTTTATAGTCTGATTTTATTTCGGACCGAACCGGAACAGAGTTGTTCGGGCCAGGTAACGGTCTGGGTTATGCTTCCGAGATGTGGAAAAGTCTGGTCAAAATATATTGAACTGAACATGAACATGAATCACAAGATCATATTGCAGGAAGTTAGGATACTGGCTCACCAAAAGATTGAAGAACTTATCTTTTTTGGCATATTTGCTCGACCAAGAAATTGACTGATACCGTTAACATTAAAAAAACTGGTGACTATTCAATAATGCTTATTGCTAATATTTCAGATTTTTCTTCTGGTTTTTTTCACCTAGTATCAATCACATACATGAGAAAATTGCGTGGTGGGGCAATACAAACGCGTGGGGGGGCTAAGCCCCCCCTAGCCCCCCCGGTACCTACGGGCCTGCGCACGCCGACAAAATATGAATATAAAGGCAGTGATTGTTGATTCACTATTATTTAACATTCCAAAATTATTCATTTGCGTAATGTCTATCTGAGTTCTGAAAACTGTATGTGTATTTTCTTTCAACATTAGGGAAACATAAAGTGACCAGCCGTCCCGCTTTTCGGGGGACAGTCCCACGTTTTGACAAAATGTTTCGCGTAGAAAAACGTCCCGCGAAATGTCCCGCTTTCATCTAAAGTGTAGAACGCGCCTTTGCAAAATCCCGCGGTTTCAAAACAATTAGACCACCTCATTCATTCCGCGTCGAACACTCGACAGAAACGGACGTGTAAAGTGGTCGTTCTATTACAATCCAGTCCGTGTGTACGAATAGCCAAACAAAAAAGTGTATTATTCGCGCTAAAGGCCAACTAGATTGTGAGTTGTGTCGCTACGTTCTGTACCCGGCTCGCAACTTTGGCTGTATTGGTGCAAAATACCAGCTGCAGATTTGATCTGTGCACAGTGAATAGATCTTTCTAATTCAAGGCCATCAGTTTACAGTCGAGTCGTGTCGCTGTGCTGAGTGATCTCACACCCGGTTCACTGCTGGTGGCTGTATTGGTGCTGCTGTACTGGTGCTGCTGGCTGCTTTGGGTGCAGCTTCGAACGATCGGACAACCACTGCTGGAAGGAAGAAGTAAATAGGTTCGTGTTCTTGTCGGCGCTAGTGCGCTACATTTAGCGCGATGGATATAGATCCCTCGCCTCCCGTGCCACCATCCCCGAACCCCCCTGACCCTGACCCTTCTGTTACCCCCTCCCCTGTTCATTCTCCAGTCCCCCCTCGCCCCAGGCTTTACCCGGACGGATCTCAACAGGGCAGCTATACTGTTTATTTTCGTCCAAAGGCAGGAGTGAATTCAAAGCGATTTAACATACTGCAAATTTCTAAAGACCTGACGAAGGGGTACAAGGCCGTGACCGAAATTTCCAAGGTCCGACCTAACAAGCTCCGTGTCGTGGTCAGTGATCTGGCACAGGCCAATGCTATCGCTTGCTCTGAGCTCTTCACACGCGAGTATCGCGTTTACATACCCGCACGAGACGTGGAGATCGACGGTGTCATAACCGATTCGAGTCTGTCTGTCGAGTGTATCCTAAAAAGCGCAACCGGTTGCTTCAAAAATACCGAAACACAGGCGAAGATTTTGGATTGTAAGCAATTGCGGTCCATGTCTCTCGTCGGCGGTAAAAAAGTTTACACTCCGTCAGACTCGTTTCGCGTTACGTTTGCCGGATCTGCACTCCCTAGCCACGTCTCGATCGACCGGGTTTGTCTGCCTGTGCGATTGTATGTACCCCGTGTTATGAATTGCACCAATTGCAAGCAGTTAGGCCACACAGCCGCCTACTGCTGCAATAAGGCACGATGTAGCAAGTGTGGGGAGACTCATGCGGAAGATTCTTGCAGTGTTAATGCTGAAAATGTATTCACTGTGGGGAAAACCAGCATGAGCTCTCCACATGCCCGGTGTACATGCAGCGCAGAGATAAAATCAAGCGGTCACTTAAGGAGCGTTCAAAGCGTTCTTACGCTGAGATGCTGAAGAAGACCGTGACCACTTCTACCATAACATCGAACCCCTTTGATCTGTTGTCCTCTGATGAAACCGATTCTGACGATTCACCAGCGGGAACAACTTATGCCAATCCTGGGGCGTCTAGAAAGAGGAAAAATGTTTCTTCTCCTAAACTTCCCCGTAAAGGTCCTAAGATTTCCCAAAGTGTAATGAAAAGTACGAACAAACTAAACAGTGCAGCGGAAAAACCGAAGCAAACTCCTCCTGGGCTTGCAAATTTAAAGTCCCAGAAGGAGTTCCCAGCACTGCCAGGAACATCAAAACCCCAGTTGTTCCTTTTGCACATCCAGTTGATGAAACAAACTCTGGATTAGTGAAATTTTCTGACATTGTGGACTGGATTTTTGAAAATTTCAATGTACCCGATCCAATTAAAATTTTTTTTACAGCATTCCTCCCAACAGTTAGATCATTTTTGAAGCAGTTGACTGCCCAATGACCCCTCCTTGCAGCGATTGTATCCTTCGATGCCTAATTCAACTGCGTATATGAAGGATTCTATCTCTGTCTTACAGTGGAATTGCAGAAGTATTTTACCAAAAATTGATTCGTTTAAAGTTTTGATAAATAAAAACAAATGCGATGCATTTTCCCTTTGTGAAACTTGGCTTACTTCAAATATTGATCTCAACTTCCATGATTTTAATATTATTCGCCTTGATCGAGACACCCCATATGGAGGAGTACTTTTAGGGATTAAAAAGTGCTATTCTTTCTATCGTATTAACCTCCCCTCGATTCCAGGCATCGAAGTTGTCGCATGTCAAATGACAATACAAGGTAAAGAGCTTTGTATTGCCTCAATATATATTCCTCCCAGAGCACAGGTTGGGCAACGGCTGCTCTTTGATTTAATAGAACTTCTTCCCTCGCCACGTTTGATTTTGGGAGACTTCAACTCTCATGGTGTGGCTTGGGGTTCCCCTTACAATGATAACCGCTCCTCTTTAATCTATAACCTTTGCGATGACTTCGACATGACTATTTTAAACAGCGGTGAAATGACACGTATCCCGAAACCTCCAGCGCGCCCAAGCGCTTTGGATCTATCCTTATGTTCGACGTCGCTACGGTTGGATTGGAAGGTAATCCTCGATCCTCACGGTAGCGACCATTTGCCTATTCTTATTTCAATTACTAACGGGTCAACTCGCATGCGACCAGTTGACATTCCGTATGACCTCACACGGAATGTCGATTGGAAGTTATACGAGGAAAAGATTTCAAAAGCGGTCGATTCGATTCAACATCATCCACCACTTGAAGAATACAACCTCCTCGCGGGCTTGATTCTCGACGCCGCGTTGCAAGTCCAAACGAAGAAATATTCTGGCGTAACGATCAAAGAACGGCCTCCCACTCCGTGGTGGGACCAAGAGTGCTCCGATGTCTACACGCAAAGATCCGACGCGTTTTTGGCCTACCAGAAGGGAGGTATACCTGGCGACTATTTACGGTATTCGGAGCTTGATACCAAGCTTAAAAGTTTGGCTAAAGCAAAGAAACGCGGATATTGGCGTCGGTTCGTGAACGAGACGTCGAGGGAGACATCGATGAGCACTCTTTGGAACACAGCCCGAAGAATGCGGAATCGCGTAACGGTCAACGAAAGCGAGGAGTCTTCAAGTCGGTGGATATTTGATTTTGCCAGGAAAGTATGTCCGGACTCTGTTCCTGAGCAAAACATTGTTCGCGATGTGTCTCCGGGCCACGACGCGATAGAATCACCTTTTACGATGGCAGAATTTTCAGTTGCCCTCCTGTCCTGTAACAATAACGCGCCTGGGTTAGATAGAATCAAATTCAACTTGTTGAAGAATCTACCCGGCAATGCCAAGAGGCGCTTGTTGAACTTGTTCAATAAGTTCCTGGAGCAACATTGTACCGCAGGATTGGAGGCAAGTGAAGGTGATCGCCATCCAAAAACCAGGAAAACCAGCTTCTGATCACAACTCTTATAGGCCGATTGCAATGCTATCCTGTATCCGGAAATTGATGGAAAAAATTATACTCCGTCGTTTAGACCATTGGGTCGAATCAAATGGTCTACTATCAGATAATCAATTTGGCTTCCGCCGTGCCAAAGGGACGAATGATTGTCTTGCGTTGCTTTCAACAGATATTCAGCTGGCGTATGCTCGCAAAGAACAAATGGCGTCTGCGTTCTTGGACATTAAGGGAGCTTTTGATTCCGTTTCTATTGACATTCTTTCGGGTAAACTTCACCGACAAGGATTTTCTCCAATTTCGAACAATTTTTTGCACAATCCGTTGTCCGAAAAGCACATGCATTTTACGCACGGCGATTTGGCAACTTTTCGCATTAGCTACATGGGTCTTCCCCAGGGCTCATGTTTAAGCCCCCTTCTTTACAACTTTTATGTAAATGACATCGACGAATGTCTGGCAAATTCATGCACGATAAGACAACTTGCAGACGACAGTGTAATCTCTGTTACAGGAGCCAAAGCTGCCGATTTGCAAGGACCATTGCAAGATACCTTGGACAATTTGTCTGCTTGGGCTTTACAGCTAGGTATCGAATTCTCTCCGGAGAAGACTGAGATAGTAGTTTTTTCTAGGAAGCATGAACCTGCTCAGCTTCAAACACAATTAATGGGTAAAACGATTTCTCAGGTTTTGGTACACAAATATCTTGGTATCTGGTTCGACTCTAAAGGCACCTGGGGTTGTCACGTGAGGTATCTGATGAAAATATGTCAACAAAGAGTGAATTTTCTTCGTACAATAACCGGACAATGGTGGGGAGCCCACCCAGGAGACCTTATAAGGCTTTACCAAACAACGATACTGTCTGTTATTGAGTACGGGTGTTTCTGCTTCCGCTCCGCAGCAAACACACATTTGATCAAACTGGAGCGAATACAATATCGTTGTTTGCGTATCGCCTTGGGTTGCATGCAATCGACCCATACGATGAGTTTGGAGATCTTAGCTGGAGTACTACCATTGAAAAACCGCTTCTGGAGCCTGTCTTCTCGTATTCTAATCAAATGTGAGGTCTTGAACCGTCCCGTGATTGAAAATTTTGAAAGGTTAATAGAACTTAATTCTCAAACCCGTTTTATGACATTGTATTTCAATCACATGTCCCAAAATATTAACCCTTCTTCGAATATTCCAAATCGTGTCGACTTATCAAATACTTCTGATTCTACTGTGTTTTTCGATACATCCATGATAGAAGAAACTCGTGGAATCCCGGATCATTTACGCGTGCAGCAGATCCCTAAATTTTTTTCCAATAAATATCGAAACATCAACTGCGACAATATGTACTACACTGACGGATCACTTCTTGATGGGTCCACTGGCTTCGGTATCTTCAATAACAATTTAACCGTCTCCCATAAGCTCGATAATCCTGCTTCTGTTTACGTCGCAGAATTAGCTGCAATTCAGTACACCCTAGGGATTATCGAAAAAATGCCCACGGACCATTATTTCATCTTTACGGACAGTCTCAGTTCCATTGAGGCTCTCCGATCGATGAAAGATGTTAAGCACTCTCCGTATTTCCTGGGGAAAATACGGGAACATCCGAAAAATCTACTCAGATTACCTTAGCATGAGTCCCTTCTCACTGCTCGATACCAGGTAATGAGAAAGCGGACTCTTTGGCTAAGGTGGGCGCAACAAACGGTGATATTTATGAAAGACCAATTGCCTTTAATGAATTTTTCGCATTTGTACGTCAGAATACGATCATCAGTTGGAAAAATTCTTGGACCAAGGGGGAACTGGGAAGGTGGTTACATTCCATAATCCCCAAGGTATCGACGAACCCGTGGTTCAAGGGGTTGGATGTAGGTCGGGATTTCATTTGCGTGATGTCCCGGCTTATGTCCAATCACTATAGATTTGACGCGCATCTCCGTCGTGTTGGGCTCGGGGAGAGTGGTATCTGTGCCTGTGGTGAAGGTTATCACGACATAGAGCACGTTGTTCGGTCATGCCCTATACACCGTGACGCCAGGTCTAGATTAATAGCTTCCCTGCAGGCCGAAGGTAGGCAGCCGGCTGTTCCTGTTCGTGATGTCTTGGCGAGCCGTGACCTATCCTACATGTCCCTTATATACGTTTTCCTGAAATCCATCCACGCCCCAGTTCAGTCCTATCCCCTTCCACCTACATCCAACCAAACGACAAGAACACGTTAAGACCCCGGATCCGGAAACAGCAATCAGACCCGCACGATACTCTCAAGGCCCGATGGAAACAACCCAATATGCCAGTCCGTAATATCTTGGCCCAGCAGCGAAACAAATTTAATATGCTGCTTACCTATGGCAATGAAAACCATCAAACAGCAAACCTGTGCTTTTAATGCAAAATATTCCAGCTTTAAGTTAGATTTAGTTTCAGCTCGTAGTCGGCAGCGAGGATAAAAAATTTGCTTTTAGTTATAAAGATACTTTAGAAAGTAAGCTACCAGATATAATTGGCGCCGTTAAACATTGAATTGTATTTGTGCCGTGTCAAATAAACTATAGATGAAGAAAAAAAAAATTAGACCACCAGATGTCACACATTTTCACTGGAACAGTTATCGGTATCGAATTTTTTAATGCCAAATGTCTTCAAAATGCATGAATTGTCGGGATCTGGTGTTATTCCGATAAAACAACTTCCTGGGACTTTGAAATTCTTGAGCAGGGCCAATGGAGAGTTCTCGAATATTGTGACAATTTGTGACATATGGGGGAGGAGGGATTAAATGTTTCAGTTCAAATCGTCAATCAGTTCGGACGTGTTTTCAAGTCGCTCCCGACCTCGCCCGTACTAAGCTATTCTTTGTTTATTATTGTTTGTTTGTTTATAATTTCCTGTGTCGATTTTTGTGCCGGTTTAACGATTTTTGTACAATTAACGTCAACATGAGCAAGGTCTGCGAAATTTGTGCCAAAGATTCCCTTACCGATGTGTTGTGGTCTTGTGTCGGATGTACCCGGAAATTTCATGCAACTTGTGTTGGAATACCGGTGACCCGTAGCTCTGTCCGCATTATAAAAGTCGACCAACATACGGTAGATCCAACTTCGTTCTTGCTTCCGCGCTGCGAGGAATGCCAATCGTTAGTCTCTACGACATTTGAAGTGAAAACGCTAGCGGAGCCACAAAAGCTGATTTTAAAGCATCAAAAAGAATTGGTCGATACCAACCAACGCATTGCTGCCGATGTAAGCAAACTTAGTGTAATGGGTACGCTGTTTTCCCATATAAAAAAAATTAAATAAACTGTGGCAGTGGTCAACCTCAACACAACAACAAAAGTTGAAAATGCTGTGTCAACATTATCGCGAGACATCGAAGCCGCTAGCAAAATGGAATCAAATGATACCGTGGATTTAAAAAACCATATGACGACCCTTTTTAACATTTCTTCTGAGGCAACGTATCGAAAAGTATGGAACCGATCTTACAGACGATTTAGAAAGGGAGTTGAAGCGCATTGCCAAAGAAGTGCACAACTTGAGCTCTACCGCAGTAAATATGGCAGCACACTGCTCTGAACACAGCTCGGCTCTATCACACACCGCAGAGGAAGCGTCTAATCTGCTAAAGGAAAATGTTTTATCTGAAGTGAAATCTCTCGGTAATGCGATATTGAACCAAAAGCACGAATTGAAAAACGCTGTCAATCAGAATATTAAAGCTCCACCTGAAACACCTCTAAGTTTGCGAGCTGAACTTCATGCAGAAAATGCCGACAAATCAGGATGGCGCCTCATAGGCAGTAAAAGAATTTGGAAACCGGATTGGACCGACTATGACGAACAAAAAAAGAGTCGGATGCAGCAGCAAAAGAACGCAGAAGCTGCCAGGAAACGAAGGAACCGACGGAAACAGGCTTACCTTAACAATACCAATAACAATACTCACAACAATAACAACAACAACCGAAACAACAACGACAACAACAACCGCTACAACAACCGCAACACCAATAACAACAACTACAACAATAACAACAACAATGATCGCAACAAAATCAACAGCATTAATAGCAACAACAACGACAATAACAACTACAACAATAATAACTACAACAATAGCAACTATAACAACAATCAGAATTACAATCGCATCCTCAATAAAAACTACAACCAACTACTGTGCTTCTCGCCGCAGCGAAGGACTCGAGCAGGAGGAAATATCATTATAATATCACAACCAGATATTGGAAATACACTAAAGTCGCTTTTTACGCAAGGGATACGTGCCGGGTAAAAAAAAAACGCGTAAATTCCGGAATCCGCATAAAAAAAAACCGCGTAAATTCCGGAATTCGCGTAAAAAACCGCGTAAATTCCGGAGTCTTCGCAAAAAAACCATCGTTAATTTTGCATTCCGAGTGAAGGGAAACCGAAATACGGGCAAAAAAAAATACCGTCTAAATTCCGGAATCCACGTAAAAAAACCGCGTAAATTTCGGAATCCGCGTAAAAAAAAACCGCGTAAAGTCCGGAATCCGCGTAAATTCGGGAATCCGCGTAAAAAAGCCGCGTAAAAAAACCTGCGTAAAAAACCGCGTAAAAAGCGACCTCATTTTGATCTTGATATGGTTTACATAGTTGGTAAAATAACAAAATATAACACCAAAATATCGTTCCTCCAAAACTATATAAAAAAACAAAGCTGGATATTTTAATAACAAACCAATAATTTGCATTAAAAATCACGAAAATGACCGATTCAGATATTTTCAATTTATTGAATACTGAATGCATAACTGAACATATTATGAATAATCTAAAACGAACAATTTTCACATTCGTTTCTCTGCTATCGTCGAGAACAGAAGCATCTGAAGATAGCTCGTGATTATTTTGCTCGATCGAAAAAACAATACCGCTTTGTGTGTACGGTACGCGTATCGCTTGTGTTTTTCGATACCGGTCTGACTAGACAATAGCTGTCTAGCAGCCGGAGCAAATTCCCCGCGTCGCCGGGCGCTGGTTATCCAGTAGCTGGAAGCACAATTTAGCATTGTGTGCAGATAGAACGGGTGCTGCTTGTGATTTTGATTCCGATGCTGTGAAAACAGAAGGCATCTAGCAGTCGGAGAAATTTCCCCGCCGCCGGCCGCCGACTACCCCACTAGCGGCGTGGATGATCTCTTCAGCCTGCCGCCGGTGTATTGTTCATCCTGCTAGGAGCTTTAGAAGGATTAATCCAACTCACAGCCACGAGGTCGTGTCTTATACGATAACAACACGGAAGATCGGTGAAGTATTCACGTTATTATTATATATACCTATATATATTTAAGTATATATATATTTTTTCTTCTACAATATTCATTCTTTTTTTCTATTTGATCCAACTTATTGAAAAATTGTTTTTAAAATTAATACCAATTACTTGCCCCCCCTTTCATTGAAATATTTTTCGTGTACGTGCGGTAGTGCAAAACGCTCCCGCAAAAAAATGGCGAACAAGCAGATGGAACTTTTCTTGGATATAGAACAAATGGGGAAGAAATTGAAATTTCCCCCAGCAGTTCTCCCTTACCTTCCCCTGTTTCATCCCCGCTACCTAGCCCTGTACCAAGGGTACCGGAAATACGGGTAAAAGCTTACCCAGATGCCGCTAGCGGTCCCTACGTTGTTTACTTCCGGCCCATAAAGAAACCTTTGAATATCATCCAAATTGGCAAGGACCTGGCAAAACAGTTTTCGGCCGTAACCGAGATTACGAAGGTGAGGCCGAACAAACTGCGAGTTGTCGTGAGTAGCTTGAAGCAAGCAAACGAACTTGCTAGCTACGAGCTCTTTACAAGAGAGTACCGCGTGTACATCCCTGCCAAGGACGTGGAGATCGACGGTGTGGTTACCGAAGGAAGCCTCACGGTCGATGACATTTTGCGTCACGGTGTTGGCTGCTTCAGGAAACCCCTGATTCAAGATGTAAAGATACTGGATGTCAAGCAATTGCATTCAATATCCATCGAAGAAGGGAAGAAGAAATTTCTCCCTTCGGATTCCTTCCGTGTAACATTCGCCGGATCTGCACTGCCGAACTACATCTCTTTGGACAGGGTTCGTCTGCCTGTACGCCTGTTCGTACCGCGGGTCATGTATTGCCAAAATTGCAAGCAGTTAGGCCATACAGCCACCTACTGCTGCAACAAGGCACGCTGCAGCAAGTGCGGAGGCAATCATGCTGAGACCGCTTGCAGTGAGGATACTGAAAAGTGTCTTTACTGCGAGGGAACTCGGCATGACCTCTCGGCGTGTCCCGCGTACAAACAGCGCGAGGAAAAAATTAAGCGTTCCCTCAAGGAACGATCAAAGCGCTCTTTTGCAGAAATGCTTAAGAGGGCTGAGCCACCCTCGACAGGAAACATCTTTTTCTTTTTGCCAACCGATGAGGGTACATCTGACGATCCCGTCGAAGGGTGTTCTTACGCCATGCCAGAAGGATCTAGGAAGAGGAGAATTATAAACTCTCCAAATCTTTCTCGCAAAGGTCGTAAGATAACCCCTAGCGGAATGACCAATAAGCCAACACAAAAAGGAAGCGGTGAAGAAAAACCGAAGCAAGTACCTCCCGGGTTTAATTATAAATCAAACCAGGAGTACCCACCGCTTCCTGGGGCACCAAAAACCTCTCGTGCACCCATTTTTCGATCAGAAAATAGAAAAGAAACTGGGTTCATAAAATTCTCTGATATTGTGGATTGGATATTCAAAACGTTCAACATACCAGATCCCCTTAAATATATTCTTCTTGCCCTTCTCCCTACAGTGAAAACCTTTTTGAAGCAACTCGCAACAAGTTGGCCCCTCATTTCAGCTATCATATCTTTCGATGACTAATACGGCGGAAGAGGTTAGGAATTTTATCACTGTATACAGTGGAATTGCAGAAGTATCATCCCCAAATTCGATCTATTTCCTCATTTGATAAACACATACAATTGTGATGCGTTTGCGCTCTGTGAAACTTTTCTCAATTCAAACGATCAACTCAATTTCCACGATTTTAACATTATTCGTCGAAATCGAGAATCCCACGGTGGAGGCGTACTTTTAGGAATCAAAAAGTGCTTCTCTTTTTACAGAATCGACCTCCCCTCGATCTCGAATATTGAAGTCGTTGCCATTCAAACGAATATGAATGGGAAAGACCTTTTCCTTGTTTCGTTATATATTCCCCCATCCGCGCGGATTGAACAGAAGCAACTTACTGATATAGCAGAGTTGCTTCCCGCGCCTTTTTTGATATTGGGAGATTTTAACTCTCAGTGATCATTTACCAATCGTTATCTCAATTTCTAATGGTACAACTCCCCTGGATCCAATCAATATTTCATACGACCTTACACGTAATATTGATTGGAAGTCTTATGAGACGATTATTGCGGAATCCATCGAGTCTCACGAAGAACTTCCTCCGGAGGAAGAATACGCGTTCCTTTCTGGCTTGATCATCGACGCCGCGACTCGAGCTCAGACGAAACCGATACCCGGGGTAACGGTTAGACAGCGTCCTCCTACCAAGTGGTGGGACAAAGAGTGCTCTGAACTGTACGCGCGAAGTTCCTCGGCATATAAGGACTACCGAAAATACGGCTCTGTTAATCTGCTTCGAAGGTACGAGATACTAAACAGGCAGATGACGAGCCTAATGAAAGCGAAAAAACGCGGATACTGGCGGCGGTTTGTAAACGCGTTGTCGATGGAAACAGCGATGAGCACTCTTTGGGATACCGCCAGGCGCATGCGGAATCGTAACGTTTCGAATGAGAGTGAGAAGTATTCAGACCGCTGGATATTCGATTTTGCCAAAAAGGTCTGCCCTGACTCTGTACCGGAACAGAAGACTTTTCGCGGCGCGTTTTTAGCAAATACGGAAGAGTCTTCATTTTCGATGTTAGAATTTTCAATGGCTCTCCCCTTGTGCAACAATAAAGCTCCAGGGTTGGATAAAATCAAATTCAACTTGTTGAAGAATCTACCCGACTCTGCAAAAAGACGCTTGTTGGACTTGTTCAACAAGTTTCTTGAGCTAAATATTGTTCCGCACGACTGGAGGAAGGTAAAAGTCATTGCTATTCATAAACCCGGAAAACCTGCCTCTGATCACAATTCTTATAGGCCGATTGCTATGCTCTCTTGCGTCCGGAAGTTAATGGAGAAAATGATCCTCTTACGGTTAGACAAATGGGTCGAAACAAACGGTTTACTTTCAGATACTCAATTTGGCTTTCGCCGGGGCAAAGGAACGAACGATTGCCTAGCGTTGCTTTCTACTGAAATTCAACTCGCCTTTGCCCGGAAAGAACAAATGGCTTGTACATTCTTGGATATTAAGGGGGCTTTTGACTCCGTCTCTGTAGAAGTCTTAAGCGAACTTCATTCGCAGGGACTTTCACCAAATTTAAATAATTTTTTGCTCAATTTGTTGTCAGAAAAGCATATGTATTTCTCACATGGCGACAACTTCCAGAATTAGTTACATGGTTCTTCCTCAGGGCTCATGTTTAAGCCCTCTCTTATATAATTTTAACGTCAAGGACATCGATGAATGTCTTGCAAATTCATACACGCTAAGGCAACTTGCAGACGATAGCGTTGTATCCATTACTGGAAGCGAGGCTAACGATCTGCAAGGACCATTGCAAGATACCTTGGACAATTTGTCTGAATGGGCTCTTAAGCTGGGTATCGAATTCCCTCCGGAGAAAACTGAGCTGGTCGTTTTTTCTAGGAAGCATAACCCAGCTCAGCTTCAGCTCCTACTAACGGGTAAAACGATCACTCAGGGTTTAGTCGCCAAATATCTCGGGGTCTGGTTCGACTCTAAATGCATCTGGGCTTGTCATATAAGGTATCTGACACGAAAATGCCAACAGAGGATTAATTTTCTTCGTACGATTACCGGAGTTTGGTGGGGTGCTCACCCAGGAGACCTGCTAAGGTTATACCAAACAACGATATTGTCAGTTCTTGAATGCGGTTTTCGGTCTGCCGCGAACACGCACATTATAAAATTAGAAAGAATACCATATCGTTGTTTGCGTATTGCCTTAGGTTGCATGCAGTCGACCCATACGATGAGTCTTGAAGTGCTAGGGGGTATTCTTCCGTTGAAACATCGCTTTTGGAATCTCTCTTATCGGTTGCTAATTCGATGCACAGTTATGAACCCATTAGTAATTGAAAATTTCGAGAGGTTGGTCGACCTTCAATCTCAATCCAGATTTATGACTTTATATTTTAACTACATGGCTCAAAATATTAACCCTTCATCATACGTTTCTTTCAATGTCGCACTTTTAGATACTTCTGATAATGTTATATTCTTCGACACAACCATGAAAGAAGACATAACTGGTATCCCGGATCAATTGCGACCCCCAGAGATCCCTAAGGTTTTTTCCAATAAGTATGAACATGTTAATTGTCATAAAAGGTTTTACACTGGCGGATCAAATCTAGATGAGTCCACTGGCTTCTGTGTTTTTCACGAAAGTTTTACCGCCTCCTACAAACTCGATGCTCCTGCTTCCGTGTACGTCGCAGAACTTGCTGCTATTCAGTACTCCCTTGGTATCATCGAAACTCTACCCTTGGCCCCCACTTCTTCATCACAGACAGTCTCAGTGCCATTGAGGCTCTGCGATCGTTGAAGACTGTGAAGCACACCCCGTATTTCCTGGGGAAAATACGGCGGTTTTTAAGTGCTTTAACAGATGAAAATTATCGGGTTACCTTAGCGTGGGTCCCTTCTCATTGTTCCATTCCGGGCAATGAAAAGGTTGACGCTTTAGCTAAGGTGGGTGCTATTGATGGCGATATTTATAGTAGACCAATTGCTTATGATGAATTTTATAGCATTTTGCGTCAGAGAACAATCAACAGTTGGCAATCATCATGGAACTCAGATGAACTGGGACGGTGGCTACATTCCATTTTTCCTAAGGTATCGACGAAAGCATGGTTCAAGGGGTTGGATGTAGGTCGGGACTTCATTCACGTGATATCCAGACTTATGTCCAATCACTATACGTTAAACACGCATCTTTTTCGTATAGGGCTTGTAGACAGTAATCACTGCATTTGTGGCGATGGCTACCATGACATCGAACATGTTGTTTGGTCGTGTGCCGAATTCTCCAAAAGAAGAGAATTTTGGTTCTTTATGTTGCCGAAGCGGATGACCGGGCTCGGTAAAACGGTTCCTGGAATATGCACATGTGCCGGTAATATAATGATCATGATCTAAGCAGTACCAAGCCTCTAATTACACGGGTAGTAATATCAAGTATCTAGGTCGTCAGCCTCAATTCATCAAGCGACACCTCAAACGACTTGGAACTAAAACTACTTCATTGGTGGAAATATCTATGAAAAAAGTCATGAAAAGAAAACCGTTCATTTTTTGCATGGTTCAACCTTGGCAACAAGAAAATTCTGCCGTGTATGGCACAATCGAACGGGGTTTGCATTTTGATTATTTATTTGCAGTACTCTATTTTAGAACAAAAAATATTCTCTTCAGGATTGCAATTGCGAAAATGCAAGCTTCTTTACAGACCTAAATTGAGTACGATTTAGTATAAGATAAACAATATTTATTTGTCTTGTGAACGATGGCTCACTCTCCGATCACCAAGCGGCAAATATGTCACATAATGAAATTTTCCTGCAGTTACAAGTGTAGCGGGCCGGAAAGCCACACTCTCAAATCCGCGGTTCCGCTCCCCGTATCTTCAAGCAAGTGGCTTAAGCGCCACCTCAAAGAGGACCACTTGCCTGTCTTGGCTTGCCCGGCCAGAAACTCCGCCTCAGGGCGGGTCAGGGTGATAAACTGAGGGAAAACGAAAAGGCAGATGCACTTCACTAAGGTACTCAGTCTCATGCGTTTCAATACCGAAGAAATTCGCGAAAATACTCCTAAAACCTCAAACACCGAACTCGTGATTCTCCTCACTGGACCAATTCTGAGCAATCAGATTGCTGCCCAGTTCAGCGTAACCAGAGTGCGGGGACTGTTTTCCCAGGCAGTCCACCTGGAGTACCAAAACAAACAAACTAGAACGAACGCGAGACGTGAGACACCTTAGAATACCTAAATCATCACAAACATCACTTCAACAACAGGGAAACGCACTATCTTACTTTTACAATTATATTTACAAGCATGCTTCGTTTTACTACTAACTAAATTTTGGCCATCTATAACTAGCTCACTAACCTATAGTGTGCGTGGGTGTATTCTATTGGCTATGCCATAAAGCTATCTTTCAAAGGTGGGGGTCTTGGCTGAACTTTACTCTGCGCAGAGATTTATTTCTAGCGTACTCACTCTTATGGCGGCTACTCACACCTCTCCTTTCTAGCCGTCGTTCAGCATCCAACGGTACTTAGCGGCGATCTACTGCAAACGGCGTCCAACAGCAATCACCGCACCATCCGGGTACGGTCGTGTTTTAGCGATGGCGTCGGTTCTATATTGGCTGCATATGCCGATCAGTCCGATCAGCGACTCAGCATGGGCCGCCCTAGTGTGCGGCGGCTGGCAGAATGGGCCTTGTCCTGGCTGACGGCGTGTCCCAGAAGTGTGCGGTAGGAGGGAGGATGTACTTTGCTGGCGGTGGGTTTATGGCTTCGCCAAGCGCTTTCGAATCTATCAATAAAAGCCGTCGAACGGCTGTTCGACGCCGTTAGCCATAAATATTAGCTAAACCCAATTATGCGTTACCTTATTTTTCCACCACACTTGCTCGCAAAGTCTCCACCAAATAGTCTTCTCCTAACTGCGCTAACCCTAATAACGAAACAACATTTAACATAACTAACTAATCTAAGCTAGTCTCACTCTAACAAAAACCTTCGAAAATTGCGGAACAAACATAAAACACGCACTCTGATATCGGTCGCTGCTCAGTTATATCTGATCGAAGCGAAATTGGTTTGCTCCTCAGATCAAACGAGATTTTGAGTTTGAAACCGGAAATTTTGCAACGAACTTCCACGGCAAATTCCAACCCGAGTTTACATCTCCCTTTCCCATTAGATTCATGCATCTAACCATTTCATTTCCCGAGTTTAATGACCTGCGCTGGCTGGGATTTTACCAATAAAAACCAGCAAGTAAGTCGCAGATTCGTGCTTGAGATTTTGGGTTGCGTCACCGCGAATGAGAGGCTAAAGGAAGAGCAAATATTCAAACGGCTAACTCGTACGCAAGGTGTAATTGCGCCTGGTTAGCCAACTAACCATGATCTTTATAGTAGATCAGCTATAAATTCGAAAATTGACGAAGAATAATTATGCAAATTTAATTCACCAACATGATTGCTACATAACACCCCGGTCTGTTTTACGAAAATTTGATTGTAGGAGTACAATCAAATTTTCGTAACTGCAAACCTGACAGAAACGAATTACCCACTTAGAAAATTTTAGAAGATAATTATGTACAAAATATTTACAAAAAGCAATCATAACTTAAGCTACTATTTACAATATTTACAAAATGTTAGGTTCACCAAGAAATTCAAACTATGGGCGTGTAACGTTCCTTCGGTACTGTACGGTGATTCAATTAAATTTCCCAAATAGATTATTCCCAAATACGGCATCGCTTTATTTTTTTAAAACGAGCTTCCAATATTCCAAGGCAATTTTACTAGAGGACCGCTCCAATCACGATGTTGGAAAGGCACCCCCAGCCAAACTCCCATGCTTTTTACTTTTCGAGAGAATTTCCGTCTTAGGAAACTTCTCTCTATTAGGCAAACGCATTATCCCCAAATTAAAAATTCCCCAGCAGTAACTCTAACGACGACTTTTCGTCTAGTGAGAAATCTACCACCTAAATCTTCATAAATACCCCAAACAATTACAAAAATAAATTGGCACATTCACATACAGGACTACTCCAACACTACGGTTGGAAAGGTATCCTACATAAATCTACCTTCTGTTTACGTCAAAGACACCCCAGGACACACCTGAACACGAATCTTTGCCCGCAAACGCAATAACCAGTGGTGGGCACCGCTAACCGAAAATTTAGCGACGCTAATCGCTAAGTCGCTAACCGGAAAATTTAGCTCGATAATCGCTAAACGCTAAACGCTAAACCCACATTAGCGGAACTTTCGCTAATCGCTAATCGCTAACTTTTTAATTTGTAAATAGTCATATCGCTATATTTATTGCTTGTGTTTTGTAAGATTTGGACCACTTTGATCTGTTTTGGTTAAACAAACGAAAACAATTACTTACAAGAATAACAAAAGTTATTTAGCTTGCATTGAAAATAGATACTTCTAGGAATGTTTTCATAAAAATTCAATTATTATCTGAATCGAAAAAGTAGAACCAAAGTTGTCATAATTTCAAGCGCATTGCAATTTATCAAAGTTTTTGGTGTGGCGAAAATTCAATCTAGACCTTGTGCTTGTTCTTCAAAATGCTCCAGTGGCTTGTACGATAGCCGGAACTCCATTCCACAGTGGTCGGAAAATGCAATTTGACGAACTTAATTCATTTGTGCTTAAACGGTTGATGTTAGCCAAAGACAATGTTCAAAAGAATTGTTCACAAAAATATAACGGAAATCTTGATAAGAAATTTTTTTATCATGGCCTACTATCATAGAAATAAAAAATCTAACTTTTGATACAGCGAAGATACATGAATAGTTTCTTTAGCAAAGTTGTAGAACTTTACAAATTTTGAAACTTTGCAGAAGATATCAAATTTCTATGACGTCTATTTACTGAAATACAAAGCATTTTCACTAGTAACCCCCTCAAATTTTGTTTTTCTAGCATAACTTTTTTAAATTGTTTTTTCAATAACATTATGTTCTAGACAAATATGACCAACATAAAAACACAGGTTTCTTTCGAAAACAGCAATGTTGCGATTGTTGCTACAATCGTTCTATACTGAGTTAGAGCGTTTTTTATGAAATTATTTCCCAGATTTAAATGCGTATAGGGGAGAAAGAGGCGAACCGGTGCACATCATCAAATATTTTTTTTTAGAGCTTAGACCTTGTACTATAAGCTAGTTAAACTTTGATACCTGACAATTCATAAATGAATGAGTAGAGGGGTGTTTTAAGAATGTATGTTTTGGGGTTTTCTATACAAAAATGCACAAGCTCCCTATATAATGAACGATGATTTGTGAATTTATGAAACAGACAACTCGCAATACTTTCAAAATTAGTGAGAACACTTCTTAGGTTTATTTAGTTGTTGATAGGTGCATCCAATATCCGCGGGATCGAAGTGCCGCTGTCTTCCTTTTGATTGGAATGGTGCTCTCGCGCCCACTAGCCCAATTTCAATAGGAAAATACAGTCTTAATCCACTGACCATTCCAGTTATGTATTATAACATATGGACTGTAGCTGGTAAGTAACCAAGGATATATGGAAACCAGCAAATGATCTGCATGCAATTCAACGTTGCGCTACAATACTACAGATCATTTTATCTGGCCGGGAAATTACCGCATCAAAATTCAAACACTATTGTTGGAAACTGCTCGTTTGTTGATGTCCATATATCCTTGGCTTTACTTGCCATGAAGTATTATTTCACGGTGCGGACATTATTAACTATTTCAATATTCCATCAGGTCAATTATCTGAAGAAGCGCAAAAGTCTAAAAGACTAATTTTGAAAGCATTGCGAGTTATCTGTTTCATAAATTCACAAATCATCGTTCATTAATCAGGTAGTTAGTGCTTTTTTGTATAGAAAACCCCAAAAACATACATACCTAAAACATCACTCTACTCATTCATTTATGAATTGTCAAGTTTCAAAGTTTAACTAGCTTATAGTACAAGGTACAAGCTTTAAAAAGAGTATTTGATGATGTGCACCGGTTCGCCTCTTTCTCCCCTATACGCATTAAATCTGGGAAATAATTTAATGAAAAAACGCTCAAACTCAGTATAAAACGATTGTAGCAACATGCTGTTTTCAAAAGAAACCTGTGTTTTTATGTTGGTCATATTTGTCTAGAACATTATGTTCTTGAAAAAACAATATTTAAAAAGTTATGCTAGAAAAACTAAATTTGAGGGGGTTGACAGCGAAAATACTTTGTATTTCAGTAAATAGACGTCATAGAAATTTGATATCTTCCGCAAAGTTTCATATTTTGAAAAGTTCTACAACTTTGCTAAAGAATCTATTCATGTATATTCGCTGTATCAAAAGTTAGATTTTTGATTTTTATGATAGTAGGCCATGATAAAAAATTTTTCTTATCAACATTTCCGTTATATTTTTGTGAACAATTCTTTTGAACATTGTCTTTGGCTAACATCAACCGTTTAAGCACAAATGAATTAAGTTCGTCAAATTGCCTTTTCCGACCACTGTGCATTCTAGGGTAAAAAAAAACTGACAAAAGTAACTTTCGCAGTATAGTATGTTCATCTTTCGAAGCAATTTACGTACGCCATCAGCAATTCACAGTTTTTCGAAATATTTCTACTGTCGCTTTTCTACAAAATTTAGCGAATTAGCGATTAGCGTTTCGAAGGCCAAAATTTTAGCGACGCTAACAGTTTCGCTAACCAGCTCAAAAATTAGCGAAATCGCTAAATCGCTAACTGAAATTTAGCGTCGCTAATTAGCGAATTAGCGGAATGGTGCCCACCACTGGCAATAACCCACATTAATTTACCCAGCAGTTACTCATACACCGAAATTATTGGTCACAGAGAAAACTGCCACTGCAATTCGCATAGATACTCAACATACAACGGTTATGCTTCTACACCGGACTACATCCGACAACATGAAACATTAACCGACATAAATAACTCCAAACACATTTTACGAAATGTTTCTAACATCGAACATAATCGACCATAACGAAACAGACGAAAAATGATTAAACACCCTGTGCTATAAAAAGCTCCGCACTAAATTACGCACACATATGAACACCCGTACAGCAGCGATAGAAACGTCAAACGTAAAGTAAACAGTGATTAAGAAGAGTGTGTTTTGTGCTACGGGATAGTAAATCGGAAAAAACAGGCAAGGAAAATGATAATTTTATATAATTTATACGGAAGTTCACTACAAGAGAACTCCCATATAAAATTATGTTTTGTAGAGCCATATCACCGCCCCCATCGGCACCCGACGGACGGACTAGACTACCCGGGTACGAGTAGGATCTGGAGGCGAATATTGGGATGAACCGGACATCGAGGAAAAAAAAATGAACAGGACTTCCAATTACAGGTAAGATTTCGAACAAAAACTAATATTTTTAAAATTTTAGGATAGCCGGACAACTGGAATGAAATTTTGCACCGAAGGACGGCTGCAGCGGCTTGCTAGCTGGACGGCAGCGAGCCATAAAATTTTTCAACTATAAATTTACCAAAATATAATTTTTTCAACCAGACAAAAATTTCAGAAACTAACAATATTTTTAAGCCAACCATGTTAACTAACATAAATAATTAACTAAATAAACCAATGAATAAATAACAGATAGAGAAAATAAATAAATTAACCCTAATTCAGCAACCATATAAACATCTAAATAAATATTTACTTATATTCTAAATATAAATAAATAAATAAATAACATGCAATTAAATCTACTATTTACAAATTAAACTGATCATACTAACTCAAAATAAATTTAAGTAGCAGGACAATTTAAAATATACATAGCGTTAGGTACTAACTTACACCTAAGACTCGATGTAGTTGCACACACTAACATTACTGACGCCGAAAGGGAAATTTTACATTCGCCTCGTTTTTTTCTTGCCCTTAATTTTGTCTAACGTCTTATAGAAGTTTTTTCCTGGTCAAACGAAGAAACTCTCCTTGTTTGATGCTAACCCTCACCAAGAATTCGTTGTCTGTGGACGATTCTTGATGAAATATTTCGCATCATTAGCTCAGAACAATTTCTTCGTTCAAACTTGCCATTTTCTTGTTTCAACACATTTCGTAAAGTTCCTCGAGCGTTTCAGCATCAAGGATCCCCCAGTAAATAGATGTTTTTGTGAGGGCCGCACTAATGTGCGCCTCCTTACGAAATGGCAGAACAGTGTTTCTGCACCAGAGCTTTCGCATCATGGCTCAGTTGTCTCGACTCAATTGAGCGATACATAGCTTGAAAATGTTTGAAGAATTTCAACGAAATGAGGTTGAGAATTGGAACAAATTGTTACCATTCTACACAATCTCAAAATTTTAGTGCGGCGAGTATTAGTAGAACTGAGTCATTACTCGACCACGGCGAAATCATCGCTTTGGGCTCACTTCTAATTCGTGTTTCCTCTACTTTCGACAGGTCATTGCCCAGCTCCTTCTTAAACTTCATGCTCTGTTCTACGAGGCCAATACTCTTACGGGCCGCTTTTGATTGTGCAGATTCAGCAACTTGCCCAATGACCATTGAGAAAGCGGAAAGAAATTCGGTCCCTCACTTATTTTAAAATTGAAAAACGTTACTCCGTAGAGCTACATAGCTTTGAAAATCAAAATTTTATTCTTGTCACTCCGTAGAGATGCATAGCTTAGAAAAATCAAATTTTATTTTGTCACTCCGTAGAGTTACATAGCTCGAAAAGAAATCAATTTCATGTTGTCACTCCGTAGAGTTTCATAGCTGGAAAAGCAAATTATCAAAATTTTGCAACGGTGGAAACGTTAGACTAAGGACGAGACAATTTTTTAAGAAATTTACAATTGTAAATTCCCAGTCTTCGCCCTTCTAAATCGTCAAGATCGTAGCAATGTGCCCCTACAACCCTCCTTACCACCGCTGGAATGTACTTCGGTGCCAGCTTGGCGCAAAACCCTTTCCCTTTGTCCGACTGCTCCGTATTCTTTTTGAGCACCTGCTCACCGACCGAGTAGGTAGGACAGTTCGCATTGGAGCGCAGGTTGTAGTACGAGGAGTGCTTTTCATAAGCGGTTTTTAAATTTTTCCGCACATCTTCTAACATCTTTTCCCTCTCCTCGTCTACAATCTTGTCGTTACTCGGAGTTGGAGCGTCGCGCAGATGCCGATATTCCCGGCCGTCGGATACCATGTTCCGACCAAACATGACAAAGTAAGGAGTGTAGTGGGTGGCTTCGTGGACGGAGTTTCTCACCGCGTTGGCGATCTGTTGCAGGTTATTCGCCCATTCTTTGTGATCCTTCTTGATGCAAGCCCGAATAGCAGTCGTTATCACCCTGTTAACCCTTTCCGTGTCATTCACCTGAGGGTGGTAATTGGGCGTTCTCCAGTGTGTGGCATGGTACCGGGTCAACAGATCGTTAATTAACGAAGAGGTGAACTGGGATCCATTATCCGAGAGGATCACTTCCGGTACTCCAAACAGCAGGAACAGAGAATTCTCCACGAAGTTGACTAACGATTCCGCTGTTGCTTGTCGGAAGGGCTGAACAATCACGAATTTGGAAAACAGGTCGGTCACCACCAGAAGGCACGTATTTAGATTTTTGCCTGAAGTTGGCAGAGGGCCGACATAATCCATTGCGAGAAATTGCCACGGGTACTGAGCGATCTTCTTCTGATTGGCCATGGGAGGTGTCGTGTTCTGGTTCGAAGCTTTACTCATCTGACACGTTAAGCAGGTTTGACAGATTCGCTTCACTTCACTGCTCATGTATGGCCAATAGAATCGTTCCCTCACAGCATTCAATGTCTTCTCGAAGCCCAAATGTGCACGTTCGTGAACCGTACGTACAATCTCGGTTCTCTCCGCTTTTGCTGGATACCGTTTCCACTGGAATCGCGGGTCCTCAACTCCTCCGTCCACCTTCACGAACTTCCAGATTTCCCCGTTGGCAACACGAAAGTCTGGGTACTTGGCTGGCTCTTGCTGGATTTTATTGGCCAGATCTTGTTGTTCGACATCTACCGCCTGTACAGAAATAGTTTCGACTGACCGGGACAAACAATCCGCCAGGATATTGCTCTTGCCCTTTCTGTACTCCAGCTCGATGTCGTACGACTGGATTTTTAGAGCCCAACGAAGCAGTTTCGCATTGCCAGATTCAACCCCAATCGAAAACAGCCACAACAAACCTCGAGCATCGGTGACTACCTTAAATCGGGTCCCTTCAACAAAGTGGCGGAAATGTTCGATCGCCAAGAGCACTCCCAAACATTCCTTCTCGACACTCGCATATTTCCGTTGAGTGCTACTTAACTTTTTGCTGAAGTAGGCCACGACTTTCGGCACGTTACCGTGGTGTTGAATCAGGGCTGCCCCAACCGCATTATCCGAAGCATCGGACTCGATCGAGAACGGAAGCGAAAAATCTGGATTCCCCAGAATCGGTGCTGAAACTAACGCAGCTTTTAGCTCCCCGAAGGCGGCTTCAGCTGCCTCAGTCCAGACAAACTTCGCTCTCGATTTTTTTAGAAGATCGGATATCGGCGCCACGATCCGACTGTATTCTCGGATGAAACGTTGGTAGAATCCGGCTAATCCCAACAGGCGACGAATGTCCTTCACATTTCGGGGTCGAGCATAGTTCAGAATCGGGGCGATTCGACTATTGTCTATGGCTACGCCTTCTTCGGTAAGCAAGTAGCCCAAATATGTAACCTGCTTGCGACAGAAGCGGCTTTTGTCAAGCGAGATGGTTAGGTTGGCTCTGGCTAGGCGTTCCGCCACGGTCCGCAGAAGTCGGACGTGGTCCTCAAACGTCTTCGTAGCGATAACGATGTCGTCTAGGTAGACGAAGACGTTTGGCTCTAGGTCAAAACCTATCACACGGTCCATCAGGCGACACATCGTGAAGGGCGCATTAGTTAAGCCAAACGGACAGACTTTGAAACGGAACAATCCTTGTGGGGTCCTGAAAGCGGTATAATCCCGACATTCCTCCTTCAAAGGAATTTGGAAATACGCATCTTTCAGGTCCACAACGGAATAATACTTGGCCTTACCAAGCCGGTGGAATATTCCTCCCATGTTTCGCATGGGATAGGAATCTTTCTTGGTCCAAGCATTGATCCGCCGCGAGTCTAAGCACACCCTTAACTTCCCATTCGTCTTACGAACAGGAACTAGAGCACTTGCCCACTCGCTAGTGCATTCTTCAATGGCATCCATCCGTTTGTACCTCTCTAACTCTGCTTCCATCTCCGCCTGTACTGCAGGCGAACATCGGTACAACGGTTGCCGACACGGTTTTGCCTCCTCTCGGAGCACAATTTCATGCTTCAGCAACGATGTTCTCCCCAGTCTGTTTTCGGTCGTGCAAGGGAACATCTTAATGACTTTCACCAAACTTTCCCGCTCCTCTACCGTCAGATCATGTTCGGTCTCAACCGTTTCGGGGGTCGTTTTCGACGGCTCTGGCAATTCCAACGCCGGAATATCCAGCGTCTCATCTGGCCCCATCGGTTTCAAGGCGGGTAACGTCGTGATCGATTTCCCTGCTGCCGGCGTAATATCTTGTGTTGTTGACTCGATAGCAGTGATTAACTCGAATCCGTTATCTCCCTGAATCATTGGCTGAATACCAAACTTTCTCCAGAAGTTATATCCCAAAATTAGGTTCTGTGAGACTTGAGGAACAACTAGAATAGGCAGAACATTTGTCACCCCTCGAAATCGTACGGGCAGCTGCACGTATCCCAAGCTCTCGTGAACGGTTTTATCGGCGGTCACTATTTTCAAAGGACTGGTCTGAAGTTTTAGACCGTTTCGTTCAGCAATGTCAGGGATGTTCGTCACACTGACACTGGCTCCCGAATCTAGCAGTGCGTCATATACTTGGTCGAAAATGTGTACCGTAATGTGCGGACAACTCTCGGTCTGAACTCGCACCTCACACACTTTCTGGAGTAGATCGTCAAAACCTTCATTGGGAACGTCTCTGTCAGTTGGAATGCGGTTGTTCCCATTTTTGCATTCCTGACTTAGTTTTCCGACCTTCTGTTTGCAGAAACTCGCGGGTGGATGTCGCAGTTACTGGACACCTTCCCGGGATTCCCACAAATGTAGCAGAAAACTCTTTTTTCTTCGGAACAATGTCTCCAGACATGCCCCGCCTTACGACAGTTCCAACACAACGGGCCCAAGCGCTCCGTTCCGTGTGCTGGTTGCTGCCGCACTGGTCGGGTTTCCGCTGGAAGGTTGGCTGACTCAACAGGTTTCCTTCGCTGCTCACCTTTCCGTCCAATAAAATTGACCTCTTCCGCCTCCGAATACGACTCGTCGCTGGTACGGTTCTCCACTTCGATCTGATGGACTCGATTGGGGGGTCGAGCTGGTACATCCCGATTCTGTCGAAAGGTGGGATCGTACGCATCGATGCGATAAGCATAATATTCGAGCTTTCGTAAATCTCGAACCGTCTTGCAGGCCAATTTCGATTGGTAATGCGGTCGCATGTTGTCCCAAATCACCTCGAAGAGACGGTGCTGGTCCAACGGTGTGGTCAACAATTTGTTGAGTCGCTCGATCTCCATCTTAAACGAAAGAAAGGTTTCATTCCGATGCTGTTTCCGCTGGTAAATCCGCTGCCGATTCCCTTGGTCCTTATTGGGGTTACCGTACATGTACCGTATCCTTTCTTCAAAGTCCTCCCAAGTGAGAAACTCGTCAGAATAGCATAGGTACCAGTCATAAGCTTCCCCTCTAAGGATCGTATGGATTCGTTGCAGAAGTACGTCGTCCGCAATGCGATCCATATGCGCTAAGCGACGGATTTTGTGGAGAAAATCTTCTAATGGCCGTTGCCGACTATCGCCACTGAAGGTCAAATGCCACTTTTCCATTCGGCGGTCAGCGTTTTGAATTTCGGCGTCGCTAATTCGCCGCTCCCTTCGGCTATCTCGCCTGCGATGCGGACTGAACACGTTATCATCCGTGAGAGAGCTGTCGTTGTCGCTAGAATCCCAGCGCTCACGCTCGACTCTGGGGCGATGATCCCTGCGTCCACTATCTGGATCTGGCGAAAACCGGTTCCGGTCCCTCCGGTCTGCCCCGGTATCGCCTCTCTGACGACTACTGGCATCACGATCGTGTCTGGGGCGATGCTCCCTACGTTCACGATCTGGATCCGGTGAATATCGGTCCCGATTCCGCCGGTCTACCCCGATATCACCTCCCTGACGATCCCGCGATAAGTCGCGTCGAACACGCTCAGGTTCATAACGGTCCCATCGGTTTTGCTCGCGTTGTTCCGCCCACGGATTGTTGAGGTCTAGAGGAAAAATCATCGAATGCCGTTCCCGTGGCTTCTCTCTCACTTTTTGGAATTTTGTCGGACCACCCTCTGAGGCTATCCGCTCGACGCGCGGGGGCGCACTCTGGCGTGAACCTTCCATTCGTGCCTTCGCCAGTTCCCTTTCCAAACTCGCAATGCGCTCCAGGAGTGCCTGGTCCTCGGACTGTTTTGGAGTTACGGCTGGATCCCGATTCCCTGGAGGTTGCTTCGGGTATGCACCACTCGAAGGATCACGTCGCAAGGCTTCGGCGATTCCGCGTTGTAACTCCTCCAACGAATAACCACCTACTGCACCTCCGTTTGCGTCATCCAACTCCGTCGACAAGTTTCGGCGCGCATCTAACGCTTTTGTCCTACCCTTTTTCTCGTCGGTAACCTTTTTCCCATTAGCTCTGTTCAAAACCTCCCGAATGGAGCCACACAATTCCCGTCGCATTTTCTCCGAGCGAGCATCGGGTGCTTGGCTTCTAGCCGCTCGCATAGCGTAGTGGATCAACCGGGACATGACCCGATCATCCACGCCGCGACCCAATTTCTTCTCCAAATCATAGACCTTACCCGCGATATAGTCAAACTCCTGCTCGATGGTGTAGGGCGACGGGTAGTCTCGCTTTTCGCGGATATCGTCGTGGAAGAGATTCCGCAAAAGGCGATATTTAGCCTCTGGCTCAGTAGCCATAACATTTCTCTTACCGCGGATTAATAGTTCGTAATCAACCTCTTCGTTAGTGAGGTGATCAGCGTGTGGAAATCTGTGCGACATCGCGACAGTATCCATTAAAATCAGAAAACAATAAATTATAGAAAAAATTTATATGATAATAGAATTTACCAAGATTTGAATAGTAAATAAGATAATATTAAAATAATATGGTACCAAATAATTATGCAAATATAGCACTTACACTTCCCAATAATCAATATTTATTTTGTATATAATCTGTTTAATGTAGAAAATAATTCTTGAAGAAATAGGACGAATACACCATAAGAATTTATATAACTACCCAAGACAGCGCAAATAAATATTTCTAATGAAAATGTGAACCTAAACTATTTCCCAGAGAAATCCTAATAAATACTAAAAGATAACTAAGTTTTCCCAAAACGTGGCCCCACGTTGGGCGCCAAAATGTAGCGGGCCGGAAAGCCACACTCTCAAATCCGCGGTTCCGCTCCCCGTATCTTCAAGCAAGTGGCTTAAGCGCCACCTCAAAAAGGACCACTTGCCTGTCTTGGCTTGCCCGGCCAGAAACTCCGCCTCAGGGCGGGTCAGGGTGATAAACTGAGGGAAAACGAAAAGGCAGATGCACTTCACTAAGGTACTCAGTCTCATGCGTTTCAATACCGAAGAAATTCGCGAAAATACTCCTAAAACCTCAAACACCGAACTCGTGATTCTCCTCACTGGACCAATTCTGAGCAATCAGATTGCTGCCCAGTTCAGCGTAACCAGAGTGCGGGGACTGTTTTCCCAGGCAGTCCACCTGGAGTACCAAAACAAACAAACTAGAACGAACGCGAGACGTGAGACACCTTAGAATACCTAAATCATCAAAAACATCACTTCAACAACAGGGAAACGCACTATCTTACTTTTACAATTATATTTACAAGCATGCTTCGTTTTACTACTAACTAAATTTTGGCCATCTATAACTAGCTCACTAACCTATAGTGTGCGTGGGTGTATTCTATTGGCTATGCCATAAAGCTATCTTTCAAAGGTGGGGGTCTTGGCTGAACTTTACTCTGCGCAGAGATTTATTTCTAGCGTACTCACTCTTATGGCGGCTACTCACACCTCTCCTTTCTAGCCGTCGTTCAGCATCCAACGGTACTTAGCGGCGATCTACTGCAAACGGCGTCCAACAGCAATCACCGCACCATCCGGGTACGGTCGTGTTTTAGCGATGGCGTCGGTTCTATATTGGCTGCATATGCCGATCAGTCCGATCAGCGACTCAGCATGGGCCGCCCTAGTGTGCGGCGGCTGGTAGAATGGGCCTTGTCCTGGCTGACGGCGTGTCCCAGAAGTGTGCGGTAGGAGGGAGGATGTACTTTGCTGGCGGTGGGTTTATGGCTTCGCCAAGCGCTTTCGAATCTATCAATAAAAGCCGTCGAACGGCTGTTCGACGCCGTTAGCCATAAATATTAGCCAAACCCAATTATGCGTTACCTTATTTTTCCACCACACTTGCTCGCAAAGTCTCCACCAAATAGTCTTCTCCTAACTGCGCTAACCCTAATAACGAAACAACATTTAACATAACTAACTAATCTAAAGCTAGTCTCACTCTAACAAAAACCTTCGAAAATTGCGGAACAAACATAAAACACGCACTCTGATATCGGTCGCTGCTCAGTTATATCTGATCGAAGCGAGATTGGTTTGCTCCTCAGATCAAACGAGATTTTGAGTTTGAAACCGGAAATTTTGCAACGAACTTCCACGGCAAATTCCAACCCGAGTTTACATCTCCCTTTCCCATTAGATTCATGCATCTAACCATTTCATTTCCCGAGTTTAATGACCTGCGCTGGCTGGGATTTTACCAATAAAAATCAGCAAGTAAGTCGCAGATTCGTGCTTGAGATTTTGGGTTGCGTCACCGCGAATGAGAGGCTAAAGGAAGAGCAAATATTCAAACGGCTAACTCGTACGCAAGGTGTAATTGCGCCTGGTTAGCCAACTAACCATGATCTTTATAGTAGATCAGCTATAAATTCGAAAATTGACGAAGAATAATTATGCAAATTTAATTCACCAACATGATTGCTACACAAGTTTGTGGAAAAAATAACGATAAAGAATTACAGTTTTTAAACAAAAATGTATATTCACAGAAAATTTAAAATGGACATTAAAAAAACAGAGTGTAGAGTTCAAAAATAAACAACGCATTTTATCTGTACAATGAACCTAATTTATACGTACGAATTTTGTTGTCCCCGGTGGTGCAGTGTATTTTGCGGCACCCGAATAATCATATTGAATCTGATATTTGCTACTATACGAAACAAGAAGAAGAAGGAGACAATTCAAACGGCAATTCGATTGTGTTTCAGATCGCAAAACGATACCTACGCGTTAACCCAACAGGCCCCAACGACTGGAGGAAGGTAAAAGTCATCGCTATTCATAAACCCGGAAAACCTGCCTCTGATCACAATTCTTATAGGCCGATTGCTATGCTCTCTTGCGTCCGGAAGTTAATGGAGAAAATGATCCTCTTACGGTTAGACAAATGGGTCGAAACAAACGGTTTACTTTCAGATACTCAATTTGGCCTTCGCCGGGGCAAAGGAACGAACGATTGCCTAGCGTTGCTTTCTACTGAAATTCAACTCGCCTTTGCCCGGAAAGAACAAATGGCTTGTACATTCTTGGATATTAAGAGGGCTTTTGTGTTTCAGATCGCAAAACGATACCTACGCGTTAACCCAACAGGCCCCCCTGTGCGTCTACAGCGGCAATGTAGTCTTCACTTGGCTTGGCTGCTCACAAATGAATATCGAGTTCAACTGCACTGATAGATGACGAGTGACCAGCGCTCTATTCATACATTTCTCGGTGCAGTACTGTTGGCAGCATGTTTTCCTTCAAGACATCAGTTTTAATAACATTCTAACCGCAGAACGTAGAACTGTCTGATATTGGAGGTTGTTACGGACTTTCCGAAAAAGCTTCACCTTCAAGACATCAAAATTGTCTAGGCCTATTGGGACGGGGGGATTCTGTCAAATTTTTTTTGCTACTGCTATACAGGATATCACAGCAGGCAGTTGGTGTCTATTCATGAAGTCTGTGCCAGGCGTGCTCGCATGTGATTGGTACATTGTTCGTGAAAATTCGACCTTGAAACTTTTGTGAAATTTTCACTGTTTAACAAAGAAATGATAATGATAACTGAGGAATCACAAAATTGTCATTTTATCAATCCAACGACATATTGATTATTGTAATCTATCATGTGGTTCCATCAGTATTACCGTTTGAAATCTTTCATTCCAACGTTACACCTTGGTTTTAGTTTCCGCAGAATGTATCTCGATATAGTGCGGTTAGACGTAGTCCTACGTCAAAAGAACTCCAGTCGAAACACAAATAGATTATATATCTCAATTAGTTTTAAGCAAGAATTGTATCTCCCCTCCTCTCACCTTTAATCCCCACTAGCTCGTAGTCGGCCGCGAGATAAAAAAAAAAGTGCCTCCCTCCTTTTCCTGCTAATCTAGAATTAATAAAAAGTGTACTTGGCTCAGTTAAACATAACATTGTATCGTGCCGTGTCAAATAAACCATATTGAACCAACGAACAATTTTCACTCAAAAACTTACTTTTAATGAGATACTTTAGAATCAACTCAAATATCTTGATGAAGGCATAGCGAGATATGATATCAAAACTTTATGATATTTTCATATGCATGTTTGAAACGTGAATATCTTTCGAATAACACGATAAGTTCTCATAGCTAAATATGTTATTGATGTTATGCTCTTCTGCCCGGGGACCAATTTTCCCGACCTCCACCCAATCTTCAGCTTATTCCTCTCCAACGTGGTGAAGTACTGAATCCGTACCCGGCAAGTTATGAATCATCCTCATTCACACCTACTGCCTAAACGCGCCCGTTCAACATGGCTACTCCTGGGACCTCTTCAGCTGTACCGTGTCCTTACCATCTGGCTGGTAGCCACAACAATAACAACAATTTTAGGTCGACAGGTTTTCCATGTGATGGATGTTTTTGTAAGCATTCGAAGCAACTTACTGATATAGCAGAATTGCTTCCCGCGCCTCTTTTGATATTGGGAGATTTTAACTCTCACTGTTCGCTATGGGGGTCACTGTACGACGACAACCGATCTTCTTTAATTTGTAACTTAATCGATGACTTCAATATGACACTTTTGAATACTGGGGCAGCGACACGTGTACCTAATCCTAAGGCACGTGAAAGCGTGCTCGACCTATCCCTTTGCTCGACATCACTAGCTTTAGATTGCCGGTGGAAAGTAATCAACGATCCCCACGGTAGTGATAATTTACCAATCGTTATCTCAATTGCTAATGGTACAACTCCCCTGGATCCAATCAGTATTTCATACGACCTTACACGTATTATTGATTGGAAGTCTTATGAGACGATTATTGCGGAATCCATCGAGTCTCAGGAAGAACTTCCTCCGGAGGAAGAATACGCGTTCCTTTCTGGCTTGATCATCGACGCCGCGACTCGAGCTCAGACGAAACCGATACCCGGGGTAACGGTTAGACAGCGTCCTCCTACCAAGTGGTGGGACAAAGAGTGCTCTGAACTGTACGCGCGAAGTTCCTCGGCATATAAGGACTACCGAAAATACGGCTCTGTTAATCTGCTTCGAAGGTACGAGATACTAAACAGGCAGATGACGAGCCTAATGAAAGCGAAAAAACGCGGATACTGGCGGCGGTTTGTAAACGCGTTGTCGATGGAAACAGCGATGAGCACTCTTTGGGATACCGCCAGGCGCATGCGGAATCGTAACGTTTCGAATGAGCGTGAGCAGTATTCAGACCGCTGGATATTCGATTTTGCCAAAAAGGTCTGCCCTGAAAGGTGAAGTGCGGTGGATATCATCGGTCAGTGCAGTGCAGTTGAAAATCTAGCGGATTAAAAAAAAAAGTGATACGAGCTAGATAAAAAATGCTGGTTGGTAACCAGCAAGTGTGTTGTTTGGGTGTTAACTCTTCTGCAACAAGTGCAATTGCACTCGCCAGGTTAGTGTTTTAACCAAAATTAAAATTCAAACCCCAACAATAATTTGAATGAAATTTGAATTGGTTTTTTGAGTTGGTTTCTTTTCGTTTCTTAATTTTATTTTGGAACATTTGATAAAAATTATTGGGAAATTCGATTTTGTGTATAATAGGAAGCTGACAATATAAATATATATATATATATATATATATATATATATATATATATATATATATATATATATATATATATATATATATATATATATATATATATATATATATATATATATATATATATATATATATATATATATATATATATATATATATATATATATATATATATATATTTATATATATATATATATATATATATATATATATATATATATATATATATATATATATATATATATATATACTGTGAACTGTTACTGAAGGATGCGTGAAAACCTATTTCGCATTACCTATTAGTATTTTCAAACCTTTCTTATGCCCATTTAGAACAATTTTCGCATTGGTTTCGTTGGTTTCTACACTTATTACAAACAGTTTTTTGAAGTATTTTATACCCCATAAACAGTTGCTGTATTATTTATTTTCAATTTCAATACATCTCAAAAAGTCACGTTATATCGAGTTACGTATATATATATATATATATATATATATATATATATATATATATATATATATATATATATATATATATATATATATATATATATATATATATATATATATATATATATATATATATATATATATATATATATATATATATATATATATATATATATATATATATATATATATATATATATATATATATATATATATAAGATGTAAATGAAAATAAAAACTATCTCGCTTTGAAACATTATAGAGCGTTTACTAAAATCAGTGTGCACTTTGTAAAATGAAATCTTGCAAAAATGGTTGTTACTTTGCCAAACTTCGTTGTAGAATGAAAAATATGTGATTAGTTGATCGAATCTGCAATTTTTTTGTTTCACGTAGTTGACGGGGACTACTGACTCTCAATCCTTGAAGCTTCAAGAAACTTAGACTTGATCGACTGAACTGGAAACTTTTTTGTCCAGTTTTTTTTTGTCAAATAAATTTATTTTCTGTAAAATACGGTTATGTAAAATACAATATGTTAATATTAGTTTAACACAATAATGCCCATAATTCAGAAATTGGCTAATATGCCATTTCCAACCCGAGTTTACATCTCCCTTTCCCATTAGATTCATGCATCTAACCATTTCATTTCCCGAGTTTAATGACCTGCGCTGGCTGGGATTTTACCAATAAAAACCAGCAAGTAAGTCGCAGATTCGTGCTTGAGATTTTGGGTTGCGTCACCGCGAATGAGAGGCTAAAGGAAGAGCAAATATTCAAACGGCTAACTCGTACGCAAGGTGTAATTGCGCCTGGTTAGCCAACTAACCATGATCTTTATAGTAGATCAGCTATAAATTCGAAAATTGACGAAGAATAATTATGCAAATTTAATTC